>NC_056664.1:67777730-68085073 GCF_018350195.1 Panthera tigris | reverse complement strand
GGCAAGCAGTTTCCTAAGCAAGTGATACCAAAGTTACCCTCATCCCTTCCACTCATATTCTGTTGATGGGAACTAGTCACAAGGCCACACCTTGCTGCAAGGGAGACTGGGAAATGTGGTCTCCAGCAAGGCAGCCTCATGCCAGTGAAGAAGAAAATGGATTGGGGAGACGGGGGCAGCTAGTCATCTGCATACCAGATGAAGACAGGGAATCCCACCAGAGGCCAACGCAATGCTAAGACACAAAGAATGAGCCCAGTCAATGTAAGTAGGAGAGTACCAAGAGTAGACTGAGAAAAGAAGTTCTACATTTTGTATAAAATTTCATTTTATTTTTACAATAACCTGTGGGGGTTGGGGGGTGCTGGGGAATCATGGCTATTGGAATGTGGGCAGGGTCAGAGTTAAAATCCTGGTGGGGTGAGGACAGGCAGCAAAAAAAGTAGATCTGGGCCAAGCCCGGGAGATTTTAGCTTGCATCTGTGTGCTGTGTTTGTAGATGTCACTTCATGAATGAGGGGACCAACTTTCAGGGCCAAGAACAAGGCAAGATACTGCTGAGCTTCAGACATTTCTGCAAAATGATCTCAGGGATGGCTATGTCTCCCAACAGGCAGGTGTGGGAATCTGAAACACAATGCCCTGGGGCCTACTTTTCAGATTATTAAATTACAGTTTGGGAAAAGTCCTTAGGGAACCACTTTTTCTTCTTCCTCACAATTCAGATAAGGGCACTGAGGTACAATGCAATGGAGAAATGGTTTGATGAAGGTCACACAGATAGCTGGGGACAGTTCCAGGACTGACACCCAAGTCTCCTGACTGCCAGTTCCCTGCTGTTTCTACTACACAGCATATGAGTTGACCACGAAACATGTCCTGCATGGACAGACAAGCTGATATGTAAGCTGTTATTTCAATAGGGTCATTTCAATTGGTTGCTTCTAAATAAATGTCCCATTTATACAGCAGCAGGTCAGTCTGCTCCTGGGCTCAGTTTGGAACATGTTTTTATTTACTTGGTTTTTTGTTTTGTTTTGTTTTGATAACGGAACCTGGCAGTCCTGCTTTGCTGATAGCATTGGCCTAGATTTTTAAAAATCCTCTGTTCTCACAATTCATCAGGAAGAAAATCACTGCCCATCCATCTCAATACACAAATAGAAAGGTGGAAATATGGTACATAATCACTGCAAACAGATCATTAAATAGTCGTGTTCTGGTCTCACATTAAATCCAGACACAAAAATAAAAACAAACAGGAGTCGAAATGTATGCCTCAGATAATGAGAAGTGAGTATAAATGGAATTAGCGGCATCTGAGCACTTAGAACACAGTTAAGGGTCAACCATCTTTTATTCTGCAGCTGGTTCCATATCTACGCTCCAATCTTACGGGATTTAAGCAACTTGAAATTCTTAACTTCAGAAATGGGAGTGTGATTGTGAATAGCAAGTTGAAGTTTGCTAAGTCGGTGCCATATAACCTCACCAAGGCTGTGCAGGGGGTCTTGGAGGATTTTCGTTCTGCCGCAGCCCAACAACTTGACCTGGAGATAGACAGCTACTCTCTCAACATCGAACCAGGTAAGATATTCCAACCCAGAAAATTGTGGGAGGTTTTGGTTTTGTTTGTTTGTTTACCAAACAGTTCAACTTTGAGGCCACGAAATTCAAATTAAAGTCACACTTGATAAAATAACATTGTGGAAGTTAATGGATCACCTTGTTAGAAAGGTGGGGCCCTAAAATATGCAGGTTCAAGTTTTCTTACATCAAAAAGTAGGGAACAAGCATACCTCTTCCTTCACAATCTGGGAGCTTTAATCCCTCCCCCGCCCCCCCCAGAACACAACTCCTGCAGTGTCTTAAGAGACTGTTTTTGTTGTTGTTGTTTTTAACATTTGCCACAGCCAACCTAATTTATATTCTGCTGGAAGGCAGAAGCACTTTCTGAGCAAACTGCAACAACTGGAGGGTTTCTACCTAAGAAACCTTCCAGTCATAGTTAACTATCAGCATTTCCTCGTAATAACACAATTCAGGATGAAACTGAAACAGCGTCCTGAGGAAAGAAAACTAATCATTAGAGCAAACTTGGGAAAAAGCCACTGCACTATCACCAAAGAAAGAAGAAAATAATGTCCCTTCCCATTTGTACACCCCAGATCGGCTCCATGTGTGGGTTAAAACAAAGAAGTGTTAGATGTGAAGACGACTCTTAAAGATAATGGGGGTTAGCCCAGAGCTACCTAATAGAAAGCAAGCATTCATTCTGATAATAAAACATAGTGTGTGTACCATTGTAACCAGCTATGCCCAAATTGGGAACTGTTTCTACCATTAGTTTCAGAATTCTGTTTTCTAACCAATCAAGGGAAGTTTTTTTAAATTCCCTGGAGTGCCAGGGGGCAAGGCTCCAAATCTACGGCCAATGAGACCTTCCAGTCAGGTTCAACACAAAGCTTCCTAATTGGCTATGAATTAGTGAAGTGAATCTTTAACATCCTCTCTGGCTTTCTGTAAACTAACAATGAAGGCAGAGGGAAAAGGCCTTGGGCAAAATGCAAACAAAGAGGCTCAGTTGGGAGACACATATTTTGACAGAGCAGAACTTTGAGCAACTTTAAGAAAATTGCCTCCTATCTTAGTAAGGCGTCATTAAAAAGACAGATCACCCTTCGGCACTGAGCCTGGGAGTGCTTACCTCTGAACAGGAGCAGCTAAGAAAGCCCTGAGGACCCCCTAAGAAATCAAAAACCTCCTAAATGCTGGTAATATACTGCCTCTCCCCCTAAAAACTACCTCAGAACTGAGAAGGAACCAGGGAGTGCCTGGCAGTTAGGGTCAGGAGACCAATTTCCTCCGTCAATTGAAAGCAACGAACAGGGACTTACATAGGAGAATTTGGAAAGCCTAACAGAGGTGAGGGGCCAATTTCCTCTCTTCCTTCCTCCCTTGGAGAGCTGACAATCTGCTTAGAGACCCATCCGACAAATGAGAAGGTCAATATAAACAGCCAAGTTGAGACAGGGGAGAACTCGGGTGTCCTGCTGGCTTCTCAATGGAGGTGCCACTTAAGTAGTACCTTAGAAAGAGAGCAGGAAGCTGGCGGTACATTGCCACGGATGCATAAGGCCCTAGTGACGTTGGAAGGAAACACAGCATAGCAATGACTTTGGAGGGCCATAGTCCTGAATGTGAATCCTATGTACTAACATCAGCAATTTCCACAACTGGAAAAGAGATAGTAAACAGTCATGAGGATTAACTAAAAGAATATTTGCAACACCCAGCAGAATTAGAAAGCCAAATACAGATTTTATAAAAGTTAAAAATAAATAACAAGAAACTTTATGAACTCCCTATCTAAATCAAAATGGATAAATCCAATATCTAAAAGGGCTCCTATTTACTGTGAGAGGCCACTGGGTCCACCTGCCCCCAAAAGCATTCCTTCCCAACAGTGGGGAGGTGGGGAAAGTAGAAGGTATGAGCAGGCAAGGAGGGACAGGCAAGGAGTGAAGGTGCGCTTCTCCACCTGAAGCTAGAGATCCTGGTTTAGTTATTTCACCAAAGGCAAGGGTAGACTCACCCAGGTAACCAGCTAGTGCTTGATTATCAGACCTTGACCATCTTTTACATTCTACATGCTTGATCCAAAACAATAAACATCCATCCACCACCGGATCACACGTTGATGAATGAAAGTCAGTCCCTGCCCAAAGGAACTTGCAGGATGACCAAAGAGGGACACTTTAGAAGGATGCTGGGATCAGACATATGTCTTTTTTATTCAGAAAGACTTTGTAATGAGCACTTTCTGATATGCCACACTTAGCTGCAAATTTCCATGAGTCTGGAAATCACTAAGGCATAATGCAGAAAGCACAGTTTTCCTTTAAGTCCCATTTCATTGAGACCTGGTCTCTAAAAAGTAGAGAATTCTAGTCCCTCTGGGCTGGTCTCGGGCAGTGAAAGACAGCCTGTGGTAGTTGGTGGTGGCGAGGGCTGAGCATCCATGAAGACAGCCAGTACCATCAAAAAATAATTATTCAATGACTCTTGTTAAGATGGCGAGAAAGATTTTATTCAAGGACGGCCATCTTGATGTGTGTAGGAACCACTGCAGTGGGGCCTTGAGGTGGGGGAGAATGGACTTAACCCTGAATGTAGCATGGGCAAGTGGGAATTTATAGCCAAAGAGCAGCGTGGTGGGCAATAGATGGAAACTTACCAAGAGGAAACATCTAGGGTAAGGGGTGAATTCTGGCTAACCCAACCTAAAAGGATTCTTGCTAAAGGCAGGCCAGGATGATCGCACATCACCTGAGGGAGGGTGGAGAATGAGAAACCTGATTAGACATTGAGGGTGATCAGATGTAAAGGATGGGGGATTCTAACTAAGCCAGCTCAGCGGGATTCTTGCTAAAATTGGACAACAAAGAGAAACACTAGAGCCCAAAAATGGAGGCCAAGCTGAGAATTCAGGGGAGGCTGAGTAGAGCTTGGTCCAGGAGAAACTTTGTCAGACCAGAGCTGGAGAGGCAGGATGCCAGCCACACACGTGTCAGTGGCAGCAGCAAGAGCTACCATTGGAGGGTCTGAGGAGGGAGAGGGGGCCACCCAAGAGCGAGCAGCCATCAGGCACCCACTTAGACAACACACACGCAAACACTCGCACCTCATCCTCAATTATCCCTGTTCACACCCTGGTCCAATCCAGGCAGGGACAGTCCAGACCCTAACACACCCAAAACCATTGCTTCTGAACACAGTTAATGAACTTCTTACATCTATTAATCTCCTTATCTTATAAAAGTTCTTGAAGCTGAGTTTTAAAACACTATTCCAGGGACACCTGGGTGGCTCAATCAATTGAGCATCTTGAGTGGCTCGGGTCATGATCTCAAGGTTTGTGAGTTCAAGTCCCGTGTCAGGCTCTGTGCTGTCAGTTCAGAGCCTGGAGCCTGCTTCGGATTCTCTCTGCCCCTCCCCCGCTCATGCTCTGTCTTTCTCAAAAATAAACATTAAAAAAAAATTTTTTTAAGTGCTATTCTAAAACAAACAAACAAATGCCCTGTAGTTACAGTAAAGTGTTCCTAGCATCGATCATCCTGTATAATTTTAGTTTGAGGAAATAGGTACAATATTAGTATTATGATAATAGAAAAGAAAAATGAGTGTCTAGATTTTAAAACGCAGATGATTTTCAATAGTTTTCTTCCTTTTTTCTTTCTTTAATCTAGAATATGACAGGTATTTTGCTCCCAGGTTTTCAATGTGACTGGCTGATCCAGATTTTCTCCTTTTGGTGGTATATTGGAGTGTAAGCTGTCATGGTGATTGACAAGCAAGCTGATTAAAATGTCCTCCTAGTACAACAACTAATCGTGTTTCCTCTCAGGTCCCTGGACCCCAAATGAAAATAATTACATAGGTTGGACAACAAGGACTCAAATTTCAATTTACACAGTCCGTGGCTCTATTGCTGGCATAGTCTTTTCTAGTGTCTAAGGCTTGGGTACAGCAGTACCCATCCCCCAGCATGTAGTAAAAGAGGTCTGAGGGGCACTTATAATCAAAATCCCAGATAATTCTGGAAGGTCATTTTAGCAAATACAAGAAACTTCCCCGATTCAGGTCTGCTCTTGCCAGTGTTTGCTTGAACTCACTAGTACTGGCCCAATCTGTTGAGAAAACTCTCGTTGAAAGAAAACTTAAAGAGGAAATATTTAGAGAGAAGAAGGACAGCTGCTAGAAATACTGTATGCCAGGAATAAATACCTAGCTTTGTCTATGGAAGAAAATCCCAGGAATCTATCCTTGGAAAACAGAGAAGGCATCCTATAATTTTAACCTTCTCCCAACCAGGATGGCCAAATACAGCAACATTTACTATGTGTCTTATCCCTTGCCCTTCCCTTACCATCTTCTTGGGAGGAACAGGAGATCAGAACTAGGCTATAGAACACCGGAGGATCTCCTGCCTCATGAGTGTCCAATGTTGCCCCATCCTGGGAGCCTCCAGCCCCACCATCCCTTCCTCCTCCAACCCTTATCAGAGCATAACCCTTAAAACATGAAAAAACATAATTTTCATACAAACAGGTGTGAAAGTTTGCTTTCACTCATTAATAAGGGAATCATTAGGGTGACGAATCTGGTCTAAAGAGGCTCTGGAAATGGGAATTTTATATAGCCAGAGAAAAAAGGAGAATGGTGAGTTAAGAATGGTATGCTAAATAGAGAAGAGAAAGTATAATCATCTTATCTTACCCATTTTCTATACAATAACTTCTAACTCTATGGAGTTGTAAAATGCTATAACCAAAAGTAAATGGTAAATCAAAGTTACTGCCTTTTAGAGGTCGGCAAAGTGTGTCTTAAAGAGCCAGATGGTAAATATTTGGCTTTGGGAGCCAAAAGGCAAAATCGAGGATATTATGTAGGTACTTATGTAACTAAAACTGGTCTTAGCCCAGAAACCATAAAAATGTAGGCAGCTGGCAAGGTTGCCCACAGGTGATCCCTGTTTACTAGAGGGGATTGTTAGTGCTCCAGCACGACTTTTAAGGTTATGTGGTCAACTGCTCTCCTTATTTCCAAATGTTGGATGGTTTTCTTAAACCACCAGCTTCTTACTCCCTCTGGCCCTTATTTTTGCTGTTACAGAGAAGTTAGACAAGTCAATGACAATGCAATCATGATTTGAGACCCTGTTCATTCATATATTCAGTAAACACTTAGGGGTTATCTGGTACCAGTCAGATACTATTACAGGCATCAGAACCCCCAGGGTGAATCCCTGCCCTCAAGGAGCTAAAGCCTACCAACCAAGAGAAACAGACACATATACAAAAAGTTCTAATCAGGTCTACTAAATACAATAATCAGGTCATGAACAGAAATGTTATGAAGCACAACAGAGCAATTAATTCTATAGAGGCCAGGGAATGTCATGGCAGGCTTCCTAGATAGATGGCGATGTTGAGTGTGGTACCTTGGCAAATCCTGGGAGTGGGGGGTTGGGGGGAGAGGACAGGCAGGAAGGTTGAGGAGGGGCTCCTCCAAAAACGGCTGGAGGAAGATGCAGACACTTCTGGAAATTTCAGGATACTTCAGTTATTTCACTGTGATAGCAGCTTGGGACACAAAGTAGGGAAGGAAGAGAGTTCAGCCTGGAAGGAAGAGAAAGGTGTGCTGAGCCAGCACGTTTAAAGCCAGGTTGTCTAAAAGCTCCTGTTCAATCTATTTATATCTACTTTGGTGTCCTATTTTTCTTTTTTCTTTTCTTTTCTTTATTTTCTTTTTTTTTATAACTGGTCTTTTACAGTTTAAACTTTAATAAAATCTTGTAAAACTCAAAATGTCTTCAAACTAAGTACTAAACAGCCCTTAAAGTATTCTCAAAATTACAAAATAAAAACGTAGAGTTTATCATTCATCAAATACTTCCAATTTGGAAACTACTTAGCAAAAATATACAGGTAGCTACAAAAGGTGGATACATTAATTCATTTAAATGTTTTAATGCAAAAAATAAAGCAAAAATTAATAAACTATCTTAAGGATATAAAAATACTCCAAAAATGTTTTGGGGAAGATGAGTTTTACAGAAATGGACATTTGGTGAACTGCCCTCCATCCTATGAAGTAGCTGTCTAGAGACCAGAGGCCAGTGCTGAAAGTATACATTTGGGAAACCTCAGTCGAAATCAGAGAACAGGTAAAAAATGGCCCAGGGCAATGTACAGGGCAGGAGAAAAGGAGAATCAGGACTGAATCTCTGAGAAACCCCAACACTTAATGGGGAATAGAAGGATTGTTGGTGAAAGGAGCCAAAGACGGTGTTGCAGAAGCCGAGGAAAGAGAAGAGCGGGAGAGCAGTGGATAGAGGCCATGTAAGTTGGTTCAGAGGTCATCAGAACCCTTCGCAGAAACAATCTGCTAGAGTGGCAAGAGCTGAGGCCAGATTTTAGTGAGGTTGGGATGAAATGGAAAATGGGAAGGTCAGCATGCCCTGTCCACCTCCTGTCTTACAACCTAGAGCAAGGCTCCTACCCTCCCACAGACACTGGAGATAGGGGGTGCTATCCTCTTTGGTGGTTACATTTCAAAAGAGAGGCTCCTCGGTCCTTGAGAAAGACACTCTTGAGTTGTAATACTGGCAAGAAGCTTCAAAGATGATGGACATCTCAAACGAGCAGAGAATGAATTTACAATTACAAGTTTTCCAAACTAAGAAAGGGGAAGTCAGGGGTCTAGAGTTAGTCAAGCAGAGGGCAAGGGGAAGGCAGTCTTGATCAGAGGATTTACCATTTCTCTCTATGCCCTGAGTTTATTATATTTACAGGCAGTGCTCAGACAGACCAATTATTTAGTTCTATTTGCAAAATTTGACAAAAAATCCAATCAAGTCTTTTTCATTTATTTTCTTTTGGCCTAACGTCAGGGTGGAAATGTAGTTTGTGGTAGTAATGCGGAGAAGGGGGAAGTATTATTCCATTGTTACATTTAGACCAAAGAGAAGAGACATTGTGAAACTTCTCATGAGACTACTAGGGGGGCATCATTCCACATTCAGATCAGCATCTGAATTCCTGGATGTGTCCTCTAAATGAGGGCTATTAATCAGTTAGGCCAAATAATATCTGCAGAGGTACAGACATGGAGTAGAAGCGACACAGTGTCATTACTGTGTGTGGTTTGCCATTCACCTTTTGAAAACAACCTGAATAAATGAATCTATGATATAGAAAGTATAAACCAATGTTAGAACTATCTGTGATTTATCAACTGAAAAACTGAATAAATCACAGCTTGCTCACTATTCTGCCAGCATCTCTGGCAACTAGCATCGTCTTTCATTTAGGCTGCTATGAAAATTCTCTAGAAGCATGTAGGGCTTTTATGCCAGTTAGCTGTGCAGGTTGAAGATTTCAAACATGCAAAACTACACACACTTATTCTAACTTATTCTCTCCTTGAATTCCTAAGAAGTCTCCTCAAATATGGGCAGATTTCAAGGCTGGTAAATGGTAAACATTGAAATTAATTAGACTCTGGCATCCAGGATGCTTCCAGCCAGAATGTGAATCGGCAAACTCATTTTCTCTGGAAAGTTGCATAATTTGAAAGATTTGCATTTAGTTGCCAGCTCTGAAAAGTGGTAGATGTCACTTATCACAACAATGACAGTAAAACAGTAATAGCCACTATCGACATTTTTAATCTTAATAAATAACTATGCAAAGTAGGTATGATTTCTCCCCATTCCACAGTTGGAAAAACTGTGTTTCAGAGGAGTGCAAGTAACTTGCCTTTTACGGGTCACACAGTCACCAAGTGCTGTCACCGGAACTCAATGGCAGTTTTGTGTGCTTGCTTCAAGTCTGTTTACTGCCTCTTTATAAAAAGAGCCTTATCAACCCTCCTGCTGGGTATACAAAGGGTTTTTAATGTATTTGGAAAAAGTGACAACACACTTAAGTTTAATTAATCCTGAATGAACTGTTAGGTGTCACATTTCACCAAGTGAAATATCCTATAATATTTTGTTACATTCTTAGAATACCAAAAGAAAAAGAAAAGAAAAGAAAGGAAACAAAAAGAAAAGAAAAGAAAAGAAAAGAAAAAAGAAAAGAAAGAAAAGGAAAAGAAAAAAGAAAAGAAACAGAGGAGAGGAGAGAAAAAAGTCCCAAACTTCCTAATGTCCCCTATATTTGAGTTATTGGCTCTGCCAGGGGGTCCCTTCCAAGCTGAAGCAGCCACAGGAATTCTCCTTCCAGGATACTCTCCCAGCCTCTGCCCCGGCCCCATCTCCTGTGTCTCTGTCTCCTGTTTCTACTCTGTTGCTGTCCTGTGCTCCCTGGGATGCCATCCCCGGGGATTTTCCGTTAACACCTGCTTTCATTAAGGAACCCCAGTATTGGCTGGACTGCCAGATACCTTTTGCCCTCTCGAGTTTCAACTCATGCCCTCATCCCACACTTGAGCCTCCCCATGGAGCTTCCTGAAGATGCTCCTAGAGTCCTTCATGGAACCCCCTAATGCACACCCTGCAGGGAAGCCTGGGCTTCAGCCCAGCTGCACAGCCTCCCACAGCCCCTGCTATCTGAGCGCTCCCTCTGCCAGCTGATCCTGGGACACTCAGGCCCTAACACCCATGCACCCAAAACATTTCAGTTTGGTAGATATAAATAATGACCGAGAGCAGAAATAATTCTGGAACCTCTCATCCGGGGCAAGATGTGGAAAGGCATTCACACATGCATTCATAAAAGAGTTACTGAGAGCCTACTATACATAGTTGGTAGTGGTTGTTCTTGAGAATGGTGGCAAATTAAAGTGAAATTCAAGGTTTTTCATATTACACGTCCGTTTAAACCAGAAAAGAACTCCCATTACTAATTTATTTAATTCCACAAATGTGTATTAAGCTTCAAGCACATGGATGGTGCTATGCTGTGTGCTATTCATTGTTGAATGATTATTCTCACCCTAATCCAGCCCTTCAGCAAGAAGCCATAAGCTAAACATGTTTTGGCCAATAATAAAATAATAAAACAATGAAGCACTAACTTATATATAGATTTTTTTAAGTTCTTTTATTTTTTTTTTAAACTTTTTTGGAGAGAGAGAGCACTCACACATGAGAGCCAAGGAGGGACAGAGGGAGAGGGAGAGAATCTCAAGCAGCCTCCATGATCAGCGCAGAATCTATGTGGAGCTCAGTTTCAGGACCGTGAGATCATGACCTGAGCCAAAATCAAGAGTCGAATGCTTAACCAACTGAGCCACCCAGGTGCCGCTTAAAGTTCTTTTAATCACTGAATTCCATCCACAGTTCTGGAGGTTTGTGCCAGCGTGTCCAGCTAATGTTCCTGCTGTCTTGTTCCAGTAGGACACCTAGAATGGGAGATTTATATTTGAGCTGCAGGGACATTAGCGATCGTCTGGTTTAAAGAACCCATTTTATAGGAGGGCCAAATGAGACCTAAAGATGCTAACCTACTTTCCCAAGACCACAGCCAGTCACTGGGAAGTGCCCAGAGCATTTCCTGGAGGCTTCTGCACTGACAGCAGAGATAAGCAGACTCACTCCCTCTGCTGGTGCAGCAAATCCCAGAATATTCTCAGGATTTGGGAAAATAAAGCAGGTGGGCCAGTGTGGAAGGTGAGGCCCCTGCATCGTATCTCAAAGGAACCCTCAGGGGAGGGCCATGTTTATTCAAATTACTAAGTGCTAAGCACCAAGCACTGTATTAAAGTAATATTCACATCTTGAGAAGGAAACAGACTACCAGTTCTGCCTTAACTAGGCCTTTCATGAATAGTAATAAAAATACTAATATTAATTAATAAAAATACTGAAAAGTATATCCTATGACTGCATTGGTATAAAGATGAATATATCCAACTTGGATTATATTAATTGGTGGGTTTTTTTTTTTTTATTCTGATAAAAGAATTTAAAACACGTTCTTCAGCACCTAAGAGTATGCTGGGCTAAAGCCATGTGTCCTGGGCCCTGCAGATTACCAGTGACTGGGACGCAAAGAAATGACGCTTCCCCTCCTCCCCACATATGAAACCAGGACCTCAAAGCCTTGGCTAAGAGCTGGCGGGGAGGGTTGGAGAAAGGGCACTACAGCTGCCCCGACCTCTACCCCTCCTCCTACCCCTCCACCCCAACCCCCCCTCCTCTCCCCGTCCCACCCGCCCCCGCAGCGGGCGGGCGCGCGCGAGGCCAGGTTTACTCCCATGCCGACTCGTGGGAAATCTGGTCACTGCGTCCAGGTGTGAAGCTTGGTCACTCTGGGCGCCAGGGCGCGGCGGGCCCGCCTGCCTGGGAACTCCGCAGCCCAAGCTGTGCCTTTTGGGAATGGGAAAAGATGATCCAGGAGTTTCCACCACATTCCCCCAGGCGTCCAGGCCGGATCTGTCGCGGTAATCACAGAGTAATAATGGCTCTATCAGCCGTCCCCTGCAGCTCCTTCCGCCACCGCGCCAATTCCTTCCAGACTTCTGTTTCCTCCACCGGCGCTCACCGCACAGTGGTTTTTAAGGAGGAAGCAGTCCCGGCTCTTAAAATTTCATCCCTTAAATCTATTCCTACTTCTTTGCTATTGAGCGCCATCTAGCGAACACTAGCCTTCATCACATTGAAAGGGCCTGGTGGAGGAGGGGAAGTCCACAAAAAGACCTCAGGGGCCCTCAGCCCAGGTGAAGCCTGAGTTTCAGCCAAACAGAGCTGAAATTCTGCCTTAGGACAGGACCCTATCAAAGGGGATACTTCACTTCCTGTCCCACACGTGAGTGTTGCCAGGGTGTAAGAGAAGGGCAGAATGAAATTATAAAGAAGAGAAAGAACAGGGCAGAAAGGCCGTCAATCAATTCACAGCCCCAAGGTTCCGAGCAAGTGACAGGACACTCTGCAGCGAGAGGGAAGAGGGCGGTGCGCTAGGAACTGGAGTTGGTAACATGAGCTCCTGAGACCCTCAAAGGCCTAGCAGACCAGGAGAGTCTGTTTTCAGGCCTGACAAACATGACTAGAAAAAGACACTCTTGGACCATCAAGAACCTATGAATGTATAAGCTGCTTGGAGAACAGGACCATGATCTTTTTGTTTTTAATCAAAATAGTTTTTTTCAGGAATAGAGTTTAGTGATTCATCACTTACATATAACACTCAGTGCTTATCCCAACCAGTGTCCCCCTCAATGCCTCTCACCCTTTCAGCCCTTCCCACCCACCCAACACCCCACCAGCAACCCTCAGTTTGTTCTCTGTATTTAAGAGTCTCTTATGGCCTGTCTCCCTCTCTGTTTTTATATTATTTTTGCTTCCCTTCCCTTATGTTCATCTGTCTTGTATCTTAAATTCTACATACGAATGAAATCATGTGATACATGTCTTTCTCTGACTGACTTATTTCCCTTAGCATCATACACTCTAGCTCCGTCCACATTGTTGCAAATGGCAAGATTTCATTCTCTTTAATCACTGAGTAATATTCTGTTATATATACATACCACATGTTCTGAATCCATTCATCAGTTGATGGGCATTTGGGCTCTTTCCATACTTCGGCTATTGGCAATAGCGCTGCTATAAACATTGAGGTTCATGTGCCCCTTTGAATCAGCATTTTTGTATCCTTTGGATAAATACCTAGTAGTGCAATTGCTGGGTAATAGGGTAGTTCTATTTTTAAGTTTTTGAGGAACCTCCATACTATTTTCCAGAGTGGCTGCACCAGTTTGTATTCCCACCAGCAGTACAAAGGGTTCACCTTTCTCTGCACCCTTGCCAACATCTGTTGTTGCCTGAGTTGTTCATGTTAGCCATTCTGACAGGTTTGAGGTGATATCTCATTGTGGTTTTGATTTGTATTTCCCTAATGATGAGTGATGCTGAGCATCTTTTCATGTGTCTGTTAGCCATCTGGATGTCTTCTTCAGAAAAGTGTCTATTCATGTCTTTTGCTCATTTCTTCACTGGATTATTTGTTTTCTGCGTGTTGAGTTTGATAAGTTCTTTATAGATTTTAGATACTAACCCTTTATCTGATATGTCCTTTGCAAATATCTTCTCACATTCCATCAGTTGCCTTTTAGTTTTGCTGATTGTTTCCTTTGCTTTGTTATCTTGATGAGATCCCAATAGTTCATTTTTGTTTTTGTTTCCCTTGCCTCTGGAGACATGTCAAGTAAGATGTTGCTGTCACCAAAGCCAAAGAGATTTTTGCCTCTTTTTCCTCTAGGATTTTGATGGCTTCCTGTCTTACATTTAGGTCTTTCATCCATTTTGAGTTTATTTTTGTGTATGGTGTAATAAAGTGGTCCAGGTTCATTCTTCTGCATGTCGCTGTCCAGTTCTCCCAGCACCACTTGCTAAAGAGACTTTATTCCATTGGTACTCTTTCCTGCTTTGTCAAAGATTAGTTGGCCATATCTTTGTGGCTCCATTTCTGGGTTCTGTATTCTGTTTCATTGATCAGAGTGCTGTTTTTGTGCCAGACTGTCTTGATGATTACAGCTTTGTAATATAGCTTGAAGTCCAGAATTGTGATGCCTCCAGCTTTGGTTTTCTTTTTTTTTTTTTTTTAATTTTTTTTTAATGTTTATTTATGTTTAAGAGACAGAGAGTGAGCGGGTGAGGGGCAGCAAGAGAGGGAGACACAGAATCTGAAGCAGGCTCCAGGCTCCAAGCTGTCAGCTCAAACTCATGAACTGTGAGATCATGACCTGAGCGAAGTCAGACGCTTAACCAACTGAGCCACCCAGACACCCCTTTGGTTTTCTTTTGAACATTACTTTGACTATTCAGGGTGTTTTCTGGTTCCACACCAATATTAGGATTGTTTGTTCCAGCTCTGTGAAGAATCCTGATATTATTTTGATAGGGATTGCATTGAATGTGTAGATGGCTTTGGGTAGTATTGACATTGTAACAATATTTTTTCTTCCAATCCATGAGCATGGATTGTTTTTCCATTTTTTTGTGTGTGTCTTCTTCAATTTCTTTCCTAAGCTTTCTATAGTTTTCAGTGTATAGATTTTTTACCTCTTTGGTTAGGTTTATTCCTAGGTTTTTTATGTTTTTTGGTGCAGTTGTAAAGAGGATTTATTCCTTGATTTCTCTCTCTGCTGCTTTATTGTTGGTGTATTGAAATTCAACTGACTTCTATACATGGATTTTATATCCTGCAACTGTGCTGAATTCATGTATCAGCTCTAGAAGTTTTTTGGTGGAGTCTTTTGGGTTTTCCATATGGAGTATCATGTCATCTGCAAAGAGTGAAGGTTTGGCTTTCTTCTTGCCAATTTGGATGCCTCTTACTCATTTGTGTTGTCTGATTGCTGGGGCTAGGACTTCCAACACTATGTTGAATAACAGTTGTGAGAGTGGACATCCTTCCTGACCTTTAGGGGGAAAGTTCTCAGTTTTTCCCCATTGAGGATGATATTAGCAGTGGAACTTTCATTTATGGCCTTTATGATCTTGAGATATGGTCCTGCTATCCCTACTTTTTTAAGGGTTTTTATCAAAAAAGGATGCTGTATTTTGTCCAGTGCTTTTTTAGCATCTATTGAGAGGACAGGACTTTTAATGTGAACTGTAAAATTCCTCAAAGTGTTCCCTGCAGGCAAAGAACATTTATTTAAATGGTTTTTATCACATGATGAAGAGCTAGGGGACATCCTTCCTCCACAACCAGTTGGGAATGCTTTTCAGGACCTTTGGCATACAGACGAAAGACATTATATAAGCAAATCCAGGTAAGAAACTAATACATAAAATGTGCTTACACTGGAAATCTCAGAATGATACAAGTATTTCCAAGCCCCATGTGACAGCTCACTTACTTCAAGCCATGTTTATTGCTGTTACATTTTAGCAACAGAAACAAATGTGGAGTTGTGGTGTCAGACGGTACTTTGTACAAGGAAACATTCTGTCTAGTGGAGGAGTTTTGGCAGACGATGGTTTTGAACTTCGGTTTAGTTAAGAGAGCCTTTGTTCAAAGCATTCGTGGAAGTCTGATATGTAAACCCGTACAAGTGGGCATGCTGGCATGCTTGCCTGCCCCCATCCCTTGTTTGCCCATTGGAGCCCTAAGGTCTCTCCTGGAAACCCCATATTTGAAAACCACTAGAATGATATCAAAAGCTGAACGTTGTAAGCAGACATGTGGATGTTAATCTGGGATTATACTTACTAGCTAACATGGACTTGAGTTTTCTTGCTTATGAAAATGAGGCCAGTGGTATCTACTTAGGAAAGTTGTGAATATTAATGAAGGCTTGTTTGAAGTGCCCAACACAATGCCAAACACAAAATGGCTGTAGATAAATGTGAGCTCCCTGTTTATGTAAATCATTGTCACTGCGCTCCTGGTGAAGCTGGAGTACAGGATCATGATCCCTAGGACTACTTTGGGAACAAGTCCTGAAATGGAATGACAGTGCCTTGACTACCTCTGGCATCCACATAGGAAGCTAAAGACTAGGCTTAGGACCTCTTGGTGCCAGGATGGACATGGAACTTTCCCACCATCTGCAAACTCGCAGACCCTGACACTGCTCAACACACTAAGACCAAGTACTCTGGACAGAGATTGTCAAATTTGCTGTGCAGAAGAGCTCCCTACGTGAAGGACAGAAAATTAGGTCGTTTTGCCAGCTAGCAATTATAGTAAGCCCAGGGGCTACACCAAGTCATACTTGGTGGGTATGATACAGGCTCGTGAAGAAACCTCTCTATAAAGCCCACCATAAAAATAATGTATTTAAAGAGGGCTTAAGCAAATCCAGGAAGCTAGGGCAATTATAGACCAACTAGGCTATACACCAATCATGGAGACTTCCCTTCCTCTAATCCACACACAGCTTGATTATGACTTGAAAATATTCTTCTAGAAAATGACATCTAATTGTTCTCTTCCTAATCAACTGTTGATCTCAAATCTCCTTGAACTCTCTCTTTCCAAGCTACAGATTGCGTTCAGAACAGAGCAGTTCAGGTTTTTACTACATAATGTTTACATTATCAGTATTGACCAAATCAAGAACAGAGAGCGAGAAGTTCAGACTGATTTTATTTTTGTTTTGTGCAAAGCACTGGGGATGTGTTAAGGAGGAGGAAAAGAGTCGTGTGGCCTACAGTGAATGATGAATGAGTCCGTCATTCTAAGGAGAAATGTCTTTAAGATATGACAAAGAAAGAAAATAATCAAAGCATAGGGAAAGCTTTACTTAAGAAATGTCTACTAGGGACACCTGGGTGGTTCAGGGGATTAAGCATCTGACTTCAGCTCAGATCATGATCTTGAGGTTCATGAGTTCGAGCCCCAGTTCAGAGCTGGAGCCTGCTTCAGATTCTGTGCCTCTCTCTCTCTCTGCCCCTACTCTGCTTACGCTCTGTCTCTCTCTCAAAAATAAATAAGTAAATGTTGAAAAGAGTTTTTAAAAAAAAAGAAATTTCTACTAAACTTTTGTTCATAATACAGTCTCTTCTCTTCCGTGGCACTTCCTTCCCACAGTCAGCTCACAGCCAGTTCTCAGTCTTTGCCTGAAGCCCGAAGCTGTAGGTGCCCCTCCAAGTGTGGTAAGTAGAGGACCATCAGCACACCAAGGAAAAGTATTTTTAAGGTATAATAATGGAAGCGGTATGGGCTGCTTTGCAAATTAGTATTGTAAATACTGTGTCTTCTGGTACAATTCTAACTCGCTGCAATTGCCTTTACTTGCTGTGGTCCCACAGCTACCCCTCCTGGCTCTTTCCTTCCCTGGGACTTGCTCTCACACAGATGACCAACACAAACAGCCTGTGGTCTTTGCAACACTCAACTTTGGGGCCTCAGCTTCCTCACCTGCAAAGTGAACAAATTCATGAGAAGGTTCTAAAATACCTTTCAGCTCTAACATTCTAACATGTCAAATTTTATATAAGGCTAAAATAAAAATCTAAAGCAATTAGTTTGTCTGAAATTCTTCCTGCTGCAGATTTTGAAGGGCCCAGTTGGTATTTGTTGAATCCGTGAATGTTGTCTTAGTACCCAAGAAGGTATACATAGCAAACAAAAACTAAGCTCAGTGATTTGAAGTCTCCTACTTCTCTCTAGACCTGTCCTGAATAAATACCATGGGAAAAGCAAGTTATTTATAAACAAGGTGCATTTGTTCTTCAAATATATCTGATCCAGGGCCCCCAAATTTGGATAAATTTATTTCCCCAACGTTGCCTGATTGCATTCTGTTCAGCCTTACTGGCGCGTAGACAATGTCGGGCGGGGCCGAAAGAAATTACGGTAAATCGGTAATATTTTTTCAATGGGAAACTCATTTGGTTATCACACCTTTACTCTTCAGAGGACTAGAATCTGTACATTGAGTCAGCTTTCCGAGTTAGTGTATTTCTCCACTGCAGAGAGAAGGAAGTGGAGCCTCTATTCCTCCCTGACTTGTGTTTTCAAGACTAAAAGTCTTGAGTGTAAAGTTGCTGACAGCTGTTATTTATTAAACCAGGTCCTGCATGAGAATCACCTGGGTTGTCAGGGTAAATCTGAATCATTTTCTAAACAATGACAAGGATCCCACAACATGGCCAACTTTAGGAACTTTGAAGCAGAGAAAGCCAGTTCACAGTAGTCAGGCCTGTTTGTTCAAGCTGCAGAGCAATAGAACTTCACGTAAAGTCTTCTAGCATTGTCTACCTTGCTGGGAGACCCAGGTATATGTTTTCAAGGAAGTGCTCATGCCCACAGCTTGGGCTGGCTTTATTAATCTACCTCACTATCACTTCTTCCACCACAGGGAGGCACTGGATCAGGCTAGTGAATGAAGGTGTTTATTGGAATTCTCACCCCATGCCATGTCCCCCCAGTGACCCTACACAGAGCTTATGTGGGCAACAAATTCGGCAAAGCAGCTATGTTCTTCTCCACTTGAAGATTCACAGTAGACATTAGCTTATTAATGACCCTAAAGAGATTTAAAAGTAAAAGGAGAAGAGGGTGAGATTGGAGGGAAGAAAGAGAGAAACCAGGGAAAGAGAAAGAAACCTGTTACATTTATTTCACCCTGCATTAAAAAAACAAAGAACGAAAACAAAAAGTACTTATTTAGGCACCAACCTCTTTCTAGTATAAAACCTATTAAATCCTGCTGACTTAGAGTTCTGCAAATGTTCCCACTTGGGGAATACAGGACAAGATGATCACTGAAATCATCCTAATTCTGACAATTCTAAGTTGTGTTTACATGTCTTCTAATGCACAATTCTGATCATACCCTTCCCTTGCCCAGAAATCCTCCATAGCTCCCACCTGCCTGGAGAGTCCAAATTCCTTAGCATGGCATTCAAGACCTACCAGAGTTTGACCTTAACTTACCTTTCCAGTCTTAGTTCCCTTCCTTCCAGTCCACAAGGTTTTGCTGCCTCCAAACTCTCTTTTCTCATATTTGTTGCTCTCCCTCCTCTATGCCTCTGTTCATGCTGCTGGGTCCAGCTGGAATGCCTTTCCTAGTCTTTGCGCATACAAATGCAACTCACTTTAAATAATTGAAACAACGATCTCTTCTCTAACTTGTATTTAGAGCTCATCTTACAGCTCTTACACTGGACAAGGTATGGGGCTTTTCCTATAGAAATATCTGTATGTATTTCTTACCTTCCCCTAGGCTTCTTGGAAGAATAGCTTTATGCACGGCTACCTGTGCCTTAGCTCCTTGCATGGAGTATGTTCCTTTTGAAAGAACAATCTGAAAGATAAATGGCTGCTGTGATTCAGCAGGAGCTCCTTCCAGGGCAGAAGGAAGAAGTGTCTTCAGCCCAAAGGCTGGTTCTGCCATCAGCATTGGGGGACGCAGGCCATTTGCTTCTCTGCCTGAGAGTTCAGTGTGCTTAGTTCTATAAAAACAGGGAAGAGCTGGCAGGGGCCACAGGCCTTCTGAGCTAAATACTCTGAGATTCTCATTTACAAAAAAAAAAATTGAGACACAGCTACAGAATTTAAAGTAAGAGAACAGTGACAAAACAAAACAAAACAAAACAGAAACTAGAGATCCACTTGAATTTTAATAGAGGAAAAACGATTAACCCAAAGGAAAGATCTCTAACACTGGGGCCAGAGGGATCAGCAAGGGACTAAGAGAAAGATATTTTTTAAAGCAGTAAATTGTCCTGAGTTCTCAAAACTGTCCACATAAACGACTACTTGACTACTTTACAAGGTATACACCTGATCTTAAATATATACTTTCGTAACTCATTGCTGCAGAAAATGCTTACTTTAAAAACCTAACAAACAAAAAACCTTAATTCTCTACTGCAGTGGTTCTCAAAGTGTGCTCTCCAGATCAGATGCATCAGCATCATCTAGGGACCTCCCTAGACCTACAGATTCTCAGTCCCCATCCCAAACCCTTTGCATCAGAAACTCTGAGGCTGGGGCCAGGAATCTGTGTTTCACAAGGCCTCTAGTTGATTCTGATGCACCACCAAGTTTGTTCATGATTATATTCAGAGTAAATATGTTATCATTGTCATAAACTCAAAGACACAGAAATGTGTGTTTCCCTTTTCATTCCAGTCTGTTATCACTGCTGTACAAACCAGTCCAAAATGGAGTGATGGCAAATATATTTGGTCTCTTGCCTTTGACTTCTGCCTGTTCCACTGCTCAGGAATCCATGCATTCATTAAAATCCGTCCCATATCCGGGCTCTGTGCTGACTGCTCAGAGCCTGGAGCCTGCTTGGGATGCTGTGTCTCCCTCTCTCTCTGCCCCTCCCCCACTCATGCTCTGTCTCTCTGTCAAAAATAAACATTAAAAAAAATTGTTTTAAATCTGTCCCATATCTTACAGCTGATCAAGCAGACCCTTGCAAATTCCTGGCCTGTGGCGAATTTGCCCAGTGTGTAAAAAATGAGTGGACCAAGGAAGCAGAGTGTCGCTGCAGACCAGGGTATGAGAGCCAGGCGCACCTGGACCACCGGGACTCTGGCCTCTGCACCCCCATAGAGGGATGTGAGGTCATCCAGGGAAAGGGAGCTCCATGCAGGTAGGTCAAGTACAGTAACTTTATAGACCCAAGGATTTGTTACTCTTGCTCTTGAGAAACCTATCATTAGAATGAATGCATATGGCCCTTTAAACTCACATGGTTCTCAATCTCCAGTGAACATCAAAATCTTCCAGAGGAGGACTTGTTCAAACACATGGCTGGACCCTGCTAGGCTCTCTTTTGATGCAGTACGTCTGGGTGTACCACCTTAATTGGTGTTGAGGTGTGTGTGCATGTGTGTGCGTGCGTGTGTGTGTATTTGGTTTTTTCCCCCTATTTGTAAAGACAGTTTTCATCATAATAAATTTGGAAAATATACAGAATTATGAGCAAGAAGATAAAAAATCATGTGATAGTCACCCTATTAGCTATTATTATCTTTTGATGTATATGTTTATACAGAATGTTTACATAGAATGTTCTAAAGCAAAATGGAATCAGACTGGCTTCTGGTTTTATACTCAGCTTTTGTACTTAGAACATTCCCCATGGCATTAAATATTTTCCATACCGTCATCTTTAATGATTACATAGTAGTCCTTTCTTTAGGTCTGCTGTGTTTAGTCAATCTTTATTTCCAACAGAAAGGTTAAGAGAAGCTCTTAAGAAGAGGGAAAAGGAGGAGGGATTCATGACCCAGACTTTAGGGTGTAGGTGGCGTTGTGAATGGTCAGGGAACATGAAGCCTCCCGATTCTTCTCCAAATCCTGTGATACCCAGATAAGGTCCACACTGTGCACTCTGACCTCGGAGAGTTTCTTCGTGAGCCTGTCTCACCTTTCCCAGTCATGAATTTCCAAATACATACACCTGAACATTTCCTCAGGCTTTTAGACCACCTTGTACCCCTAACTTTAGTAGATCATCATGGTTTTTTTTAAAACTGTCCTCTTATTCATTCTAGTGGCCACAGTCTCTAACTTCCCACCAGGGAGCTCATGGTCATCAGTTCCTCAATAAAGAAGCAAGAGAGGGGCGCCGGGGTGGCTCAGTCATTAGGGTCATGATCTCAGTTGTGAGATGGAGCCTGACAGCAGGGAGCTTGCTTAGATTCTCTTTCTCAGTCTCTCTCTGCCCCTCCCCTGCTCTCTCTCTCTCTGTCAAAATAAATAAACTTAAAAAAAAGAACCTAGAAAGATTTAGCCTTTCTCTTCTTGAAACATAACCCTGTTCTTTTAAAGTTAAAGACACATTAAAGACAACTATCCAATAATGGTTAAGAAGCAATATTCTGGAGTCAAATTGTGATTAAAATTTTGGCTTAGCAATTTACTAATCAAGTGACCTTGAACCAATTACTTCTCAGAATTTCGATTCCCTCATTGAATCAAACCTTTTTGAGACTAATCAAACCTTTTGGGTTCCTGCAGGGGGCATATGAAATTACGTTTATAAAGCATCTTTACAAAGAACATAAAGCACAGAATGTCCATTTAGATGAGTGAGGGTTACGATAATGCTGTCAACTTTCTCCAGGTTAATCTCACTTAAAATCACAACAGGATTCTAAATGGAATCTGACATTGTTCCTAAAATCCTCCAGAAGTGAAAATGAACAACAGAAAATCTTGGAAGTACAATGATGGAGAGATTTCTCTGTAAGAGAATAATACATAAAATAATATTTAGAGCACTAGGACAATAAATACACAGAATAAATATAAGACCCAAATAGATCCTTATATTTAGGGAGTTTTTTAATGTTTATTTATTTTGGCGTGGGGGGGGGTGGGGACAGGGAAGGGCAGAGAGAGAGGGAGACAGGCAGGCTCTACGCTGATAGCAGAGACCTCAGTGTGGGGCTCAAACTCATGAACTGTGAGATCATGATCTGGGCCAAAGTTGAACACTTAATCGACTGAGCCACACAGGCACCGGAATTTATTTTGAGCATTTCAAATCAGTGGAAAGTATGGACTGGTCAATAATGGTAAGAGTACAATTTGACCTCCTATTTAGAAAAAAATAAAATTACTTTTTACACAGATCATTCTATATCAAAGATTCAAATCTAAAATCAAAACTATGAAAATTGAGGAAAACTATCTTTAAAACCATTTCTAATAATCCTGGGCTTAAAAAAAAAAAACCTTCCCTAATTAAGATACCAATCCCAGATGACATTAAGAAGAGGATTTCTACAGGAAAAAAGTCACCACAAATAAAATTAACATATTAAGAAGGTGGGAGAAAAATATTTACAACCTATTTTATATCTTAAAAACTCATATAAGAAATCCAGATGACCAAGAAAACGTAGGAAAAGATGCTCACTCTCACTATGATCAGGGAAATCCAAAAACAATAGAGATAGCATTTGTGAGTTTGTGAGTTTGGTAAAAATAAATAAATAAATAAATAATAATATCCAGTATGGGTAACGTCAGGGAAAATGAGTTCTTTTTTTTTTTTTTTTAATGTTTATTTTATTTTTGAGAGAAAGAGAGAGAGACAGAGTGCGAGCAGGGGAGGGGCAGAGAGAGAGAGAGGGAGACACAGAATCCGAAGCAGGCTCCAGGCTCTAGCTCTCAGCACAGAGTCCGACGCGGGGCTCCAACCCAAGAACCGTGAGATCATGACCTGAGCGGAAATCATGAGTCAGATGCTTAACCGACTGAGCCACCCAGGCACCCCCAAGGAAAACGAGTTTATCAAGCATTGCTGGTGGATGTATAAATTAGAAAAACCTTTTATCAAGAAATATTTGTTAGTATCCATAAAAGTTTTCATTTGATTCAGATACTCTACTTTTAGACAATTATTCCTACAAAAATAACTGCATTTGTGCACTAAGATATGTTTATAGAAATGTTTGCAGCATCATTGCTTTGAATCATGCCCATCTATGGAGAAAGAGTTAAATCGTGCATAGTGTGTCAGTCACTAAGGAACACAGCAGTTAGAAAGCAATGATATAGCTCTACTGGAGCTGCCATAGGGGAAAAAAAAGACATTTGATTAAATGAGAAAAGTAAATTGCAGAATAGACCTTATGTAATAACCTAATAATTAAACTATGTACTTATAAGTATAGTAGGTTCAACTGTGTGGCATTACCATTCTGTCAGTTAACAAATCATCAAATATTGGCAATTTTGTATGGTTCACTCAAAGATGTAAGGAAAAGCATAGCGCATATGTGGAATGACAGATGCACTCAGCTACTATTCCAGTTAACAGTGGAAAGAAGAACTGCTCAGTGTTTTTTTTTTCTTAATGTTTATTTTTGAGAGAGAAAGAGAAAGCATGAGCAGAGGAGGAACAGAGAGAGCAGGAGACACAGAATGCAAAGCAGGCTTCAGGCTCTGAGCGGTCAGCACAGAACCTGATGCTGGGCTTGTGACAGCTCAGAGCCCAATGTGGATCTCGAACTCACGGACTGCAAGATCATGATCTGACCCAAAGTCAGACGCTTAACCGACTGGGCCACCCAGGTGCCTCAAGAATTGCTCAATGTTAAATGCTAAACTCGGATCTCCTCAGCATGAGGACAATTCCCATTGCCCTCGCGCGCTGCCTCAGACAGCGTGGAAGACTCCTGAGCATAGTGGTGCTGAGGGGCCCCCCTGGATCCTCACCACCTCCTCCTGCTCCTCACAGGATGCCACCGTTTATGTGACTCTGACAGTTTACTTATATGAGGTTTACTTACATGACAATTTAAGACCTTATCAACCATAGACAAAGACAGTGATGAAGTCTGGAGGCTTTGGAATTAAAATTCCAGCTCTACCCCAACTAGTTGTGACCCTGGGCAACCTTAAACCTCAAATTTCTCATTCAGATAAGGGGGATAATCAGAATACATCCACTGGTTTAGGTGAGGGATAAATGAGACGCTCTTCTGGGTAAACGACCCTGCCTCTAGCATGGTTGGAGCTGGTTGATGATTATCCACAAAGGGCAGCCCCCTAAACACAACCTGAGATTCCCTGTCTGGAATGCAAGCCTAAACGCAGAAGCACATCTGTGGAGGACATGAAAGTGATGTAACACCAAAAGCAGCACCCTCTCAAGAATTGTAAACTCAGCTGCGATTTTGTTAGTCTACCTGAAAATGAAGGGAGAGATGGGAAATTGTACTGAGGGCAAGGGCCTTGCTGAACAGATGAGTCCATTGAGTCACAACAAACATTTTCAGTTTGTTTTCTTTGTCATTCCACTGCCAGGCCTTCATTCATTGTATTTTCACCTTTATTCTTCCTTCTTTTCCTCCATTCAGTATTTATGACTGTACTCCATACATTTTTCCTTTCCTTCAATTGTAGATGTTCTGTAGATAGATTGAGTTGTATGGAACTTGGCAAAAATTCTCCCAAGAATAAACAAAATTTTCATTTTCAAAGGTCTCTTTTTTAAAAGCTTAATGAGTTTGACTTTCATTAATCACAATTATTATACATATTCCAAAAATACAAATCTAGATCTAATAGTAAATAAATTATGACTTTTCCTCCTCAGATCTAAAACTTTTCACTTTGTCCTTCAGCTTAATGGGCCTAATTTAATAGGCTCCTAATACAGGAGCCAGATTAAGGAAATGATGATGCAAAGTGACATCTCTGAGGAGATTTTTATAATAAGGAAGTACTTGTCTTACTACAGTAAGATCCCAGATTTACTCACTTGCTACACCTCAGATGGGGGAGGGGTCCATTTTTCATCTCTTGTAGCTGTTCCTAACTCCCTTAGGAGCACTTTCTCCACTGGATGCAGGAGTGGGGGTGAGGGGAGGAGCCAAGAGAGGGAGGAGTTAGAGTTCAATATAGTCCAATCTAATTTTTAAAACTTCATCTGATTAACAATTGAAGCAATCACTTTAGGCAACTCAGTTCCTTTGGAATATATAATCAGCCTTAAAAATCTTTTCCCTTCCTATCCTTTCTCCAAGATGGTATCTAGATGTATGGGGAGTGGGGGGGGGGGGGGTGGTGGAGACTCTCCCTGCCTCACCAGGCCCTGTGGAAAGCCTCTATCTCATATTTACCTCACCTGTGATCTCTCAGTTCTGACCCCACACACCTACACATCCCTTAGTATTCTCAGAGCCTCCAAATCACCCAACCAGGGCAAGTAGGAACCAAACATGCTGAAGGAACAAGGAACTTATTTCCTCAGACTACACCTCCAGGATAGCAGCTTCCTTCCTCCTATAGTGATACCATCTCTACGCCTTTCCCTGAAATTATTATGGACAGAATGTTGGGAGAAAGAAAACAGTTTACTGATAAGGGAATGAATATATGTCACAGAACATCCCCCAAATATTATACCCATTTTATAATGTAGAGAGGGAAAGGGCAAGGTGCAAAAGGTGTATACACTACCAGAAATTATATAATATGTATGTTAAAAAATGTGGAATTATATACATCAAATTATAAAGTAACTTTTGTTTTTAAATTGTACAAACAAATGTCATTACACGTGGTTGTTGTTCAACAACCACGACTCACGACTTTAAAAATAACTCAGAAAATAAATAATTCCACTTTTTGCGAGATGAAGTTATCCCTCATCTTTCTCTCGAGCTCTGTTCAGGCCTTCCGAGACCGCTGCCCAAGGACGGTGAGCCAACTGGGAGGTGGGACTCAGGGGCAGAAGCAGAGAGCACACTTCTTCAGCTCTCACTGGCAGCACCTACAAGAATGGGCAATCCATTTTCATTGTTGTCATCATTTTAAAGCAAAAATAGTAGCAAGTTGTAGTTGCTCTCAATGTTGATAAGCCCAGGAAATAAAATACCATATTTTTGCTTTCTTTTGTAGGTCACCAGGTCACTCTAAAAATCAAGCATACAAAACTAGTGTTAAAAAATTCCAACATCAGCAAAATAACAAGGTAAAGTAATACTTTTACATGTTGGTTTTACTGAATTTTTAAGAAAATTTAAACTATGTCTAGGTCTGACTCTTGTTTTAAAGAGAGATAAGAAAGAGCACTTTGCCTTTATTTGCCGGGCTTTTTAATTGAGTACGTAAGGGCAGGGGGTATTGTAAGGGGATTTGTTGGTGCAAGGAAGATAGAGACAGAGGGCTGGCATTATCTGAAATGTGTAGACAAAGTAATAAAATAACAGAAAAACAAGCCAAGTATTTTATTCACTTTTTCTTATAAAAATATACAGGCCATTTATCAAATGCATTGCAACAGGTTGAAATTTTCATAATAACTCATATTCTTGGAACTGAATCATTTTATGCATATTCTTGTATCTTCTTTTGATTTCAAACAATGAGCAAAAGCAAAAATTTATGTAGAGAAATATATAGAAGACACATGATTTGTGAACAATGGGTAACTTCAAAAATTCCTATAATTCCATCCTCAGATAAATATTCCTTCCAGTGTCCTAGGTATCCCTTTCAAAGTATTCATCCAACTTATTTGACTAAAATAATTCTGTTTTACAAAGGGAAATAACTTATCTCTAACCAGGTTAAATATAGAGATTAAAAAAAATACCTTCCGAGAAAATACCTTGGACAACTCTTATCCTAAAATTGCCTAGTTTCAAAAATTGTACCTAGTCTTTGATGTTTTGTAAAAGGGAGTGATAATCAGCCAGTTCCCACTCTACCCGAGATCTATAGTGTTGGATGGAAACACACACATCAAAGCTTGTACTTGAAACAAGTTATTACCATCAATATACAATCAAGGATGCTGAGGCAACCACACCAAATACTAATCATAATTCCGTGTAGCCAGGTGCACACGGGACTAATGTGTGCCGTATTTATTTCCTGAAACAAAGGAAATTGGAAAGACAGAAGAAGTTCAGTCGTGAGCCATAAAATAACAATGAAACACCATGTCTGCTATTAATAAAATGTCCAGGATGAAGCAAACGCTAAGTAAATCCTAGAGTGCCAGGTAGATTTAAGGACCACATTTCAAATGAAGCAGCAGCATGGAATAATCATGTTTGCTGAGGTTGGAAGGGAAGGTGGTGACTTTAATTCACAAACTGCCCCCTCTGCTTTAAGAGATGCTTCAGCCTGAGAATCTAAATGGGTTTAAGAAGAGATGGAATACATTCCTACTAGGTTATAAAGTTAGGAATATTTTGGAGGGCATCCCCAAACCTTTCAAAGAAGATATCCTAAATGGCAAGCATACTCTTTCAAACACCAGCGGAGGCAATATTAGAATGAAATATTGATTTGACCTCAGATGGCATTTCGTAAGCTCTTGAAACTATTTCTCTTCCAGATAATCAGGAAAAGAGATTCTGAATTACTGGCTGACGGATATGAAGAATTTAACTATCAAGATTGGGAAGGAAATTAAAAACTAAAACTATGCAGATTATAATTTAATCTGTCTCAAGAGAAATGGATTGCTTTCTCAAGGAAAATTGTGTCCACTCTGTGAAAATTCTGAAAACATAGGCAGGCATATTTACCGGTCATCCGAATCCAGGCATATAGTCAACATTGAGAAACAACACACACCATATTTCAAATAGGGAAGAATTGTGAACTTGATGACTGATACTTTCTGCATAAAAAAGATGCTTATTATCAAAGCGCAAAACACAATCACTGACCGATGGTCGTGACAGCAAACCAGGTTTGCTTCCAGCTGCCCTCAAAACACTACTCACAGATCATTTACAAGTGCAACTTACCTATTGTTTTGGGGAGGCTGAACAATATATCAGGAAGCAAAGCTCTTCATGTGTTACAGTGCACGTGAAATACATGTATGCAAGGAGATGCAGGTCTCTCTGAAACACAGATGTATCCAGTATGTAAACAGTGGTGAGGGTATATATGCTCTGCACTTTAATGTCTGTAACGCATGCACACAAACACACACACACACCTTCAGTTCTTCGGCACACTAGTTTTACAAGAAATTAGTGCTTGCACAGTAGATTGTTTTGTTGCCAATAATTTCTTAATTGTTCCTTTATTTTTTATTTTACGTTTATTTATTTTTGAGACAGAGAGACAGAGCATGAATGGGGGAGGGTCAGAGAGAGGGAGACACAGAATCCAAAACAGGCTCCAGGCTCTGAGCTGTCAGCACAGAGCCCGACGCGGGGCTTGAACTCATGGACTGCGAGATCATGACCTGAGCCGAAGTCGGCTGCTTAACCGACTGAGCCACCTAGGCGCCCCTGAATTGTTCCTTTGATAGAAAAAGGAACTGGCATTCAGATATATATACTATGGGAAATCTAACTTTTCTTGTTACCACATAAAGCTATTTTTTTAACTTTATTTTTGAGAGAGACAGAGACAGCATGAGTGGAGGAGGGGCAGAGAGAGAGGGAGAGAGAGAATCCCTAGCAGGTTCCATGCTGTCAGCACAGAGCCCAGTGTGGGGCCTGAACCCACAAAACTGTGAGATCATGACCTGGGCCAAAACCAAGAGTCAGACGCTCAACCCACTGAGCCACCCAGGCACCCCCTGCATAAAGCTATTTTAAAGGAAGACACTATGTTGGGGGGAAAAATTACATTGTACTTTGTGACATAACCAATTCCTATTTTCCACCACAGAGAACTGTCTTCCTAAAATTTAATAATTCTATTGAATACTTCTTGACATTAACTTTGCTGTGTGCACAGGTAGATTGGCATCAAAGTAATCCAGTTTAGTCAGTTTTTAAACGTGCTACTTAATGAAAAATGATTTCTCTGTATCTATTTCAAATGTTCCACTACTAATATATTTGCTGCAAAACCTTAATTTCAATAAAATGTAAGCACTATATTCATAGATTTTTAATAAAATGGATCTGTGTTTTAGTAGCTGTTCCCTGGATTTGCTTTATGGATTATGACACATGATTTTAATGCTATCAAAAGATGAGAAAATATTCAACATTGGCAGCACCATTTTAGCAGTAAAACTTCAAGAATAAAAACAAGTATTTCCTAATGAAGACATATTCTTTTGGGAAGTGGTATCCCCTCCTGGTTACAAACCCTTGCAAATTCACTCCTGTTGGCCTCATAAATGCATGGCTCTCAACCCTATTCCCACCCCCAATCGTCCCCTAAAGTGAGGACCTGTGATTTGGGAGAAGGAATTCAAACTGTGACATGGTGATCAAGTGCCACAAAGAACGGTGGTAGGAGACGTACCTACTCACTTATCTCTGGAACCCAAGGGAAAACACGATTGTTAGAAGCATGATAGGCCAACCAAAAGCACTTGAAAACGATTCCATCAAGAGAAAAAATTAAATTCTAACACTATCACCTCCTCATAATGTGCCCTCCACCCTCTACATTTCAGTTGTGCTCTAACAAGAGTAAGGAATGTAGTTTTTGATGGGGAAAGAGAAGTAGGCGAACACTTCATTCTGTTAAAAGGGTCCTGCTTTGAAGCCAGTGTCTCTCACTCATTGGATCACCCACTTTTCAGATTGGTCTTTTCCAACCAGCCAGAGAAGAGCTGTTGACCTGCACTCTCAGAAACCCCACCTGGATCATTAGGTTCCAAATGAGAGGCAGGAAGTAGCCTATGGAGGCTACATTCAAAGTCTCAGCAAGAAGGCCTCTTCTTTGGATCCCTAGATTTTACTTCCTTTGTCATGTCACAGACAGATTGGTAAGGACCTGGGGAAAGGTAGCCAAGATTTGGGTTTTCTCTAGTTGATGAGGGAGCGTGGGGCAAGCTGAGGGCAAAATACAGTCTAACAGCACCCCACCCCCAGGTGGAATATGGGTGATATTCCTCGGACACTCCTGGCTGCCCAAGAACCAAGGAAAGGGATTTAAGTGCTTGCCGTGGTAATGTGGGAAACTAAGGCAAAGGTAAAATCAAATTCCCTTACTGCCTACAGCCCATTGACCTCCCTCTAGGAGCTCAGCTGCCTCAATGATGACATTTTGCTGGGGGCAAAAGGGAATCTTGGCCTAACGTTATCCCAACCTCAAGGATCCTGTAAGTCTACTTCCTTTATCCCAACTGCCCAAAGATATATGCTAGCAATCATACTCCAAGCCCCCTGATATACATCTTAGGGGTCTCATGACTGAGGTTTTATTAAAAGGTAATAAATGGTGTTTCCCTAGCAACAGCTAGCCCCCTCAAGGTCCTGGAAACCTTGCTTCCAAAATTCCTTAGAGATTGTTCTATCCCTGACCCCCTCCCAACCTGAGGGTATATAAGGAGTTACCTGTTATGACCCCATGCAGCTCTTCATGCCCATGGATCTTGCCCCCACGCTCTAGTAAATCACCTTTTCTTGCACCAAAGAGGTCTTCAAGAATTCTTTCTTGGCCGTTGGCTCTAGACCCCATGAACCCCCATTACCCCAAAACTTCATCATAGTCAATGTGAGTAGTTGTAGACCGCATATGGTTAGTCCTGTTTGTTCCCTGGATGGGAAACCCATAAAAGTTTAGGACCAAAACTCAAGGATATTCCAGTCAGTCACCTGAGTTCCACTGCCTCTTCCCACAGCCATCTAGCACAGGGGTTCCAGCTCAGGACCCCAGACTTCTCCAATTGATTCCATCTGAGACGTGGGGCAACAAATGTAATGCTTATAATTGTTTTTAACACGCTGTAACTGTATTAAAAGCACAAGATGCAAGAGGAAGTTCTACATAGACGGCATTTATTATTTCTATTTCCAGTACATCAGTATTTTAGGAAATAATCAGATATACATTTTTAAGGAAATGAGGAAAAATTAAGTAACAGTTGCAATTAGATGGATTTTCAAAAGTGAGAAGAAAATGGACAATAAGCCAATCTGAGGTTTGAAGGTGAGATTCTGCATAGATACAAATTAGGATTAAAGATTCTCATTTTAATGTACATTTTTTTCCTGATTATCTTTTGAAAGATTTCTGGGAAGTCTGACAACCAAACTTACTTCATCTATTAAGTTGGTGATGGGGAAGGAAGAATACACTGATGTGAACTGAACGTAACTGTATTCAATGATCTGGTACTGACGTGGGTAGACTCTACCTCTCAGAGTCTGTCCAACTCTATCCCTCCATGAGGCTTATGCACAGAATGTCTACTCACTGCTCATCTTCTCCAGTGTGGCGGTGCCATTTCTATATGCTAAGAATTTATACACCAGGTCTACTGTGACCCAAGTTTTAATAACCACAGGTTCTGCTTCTATACTACATATAATTCACTCTAAAACTCAGCAAAGATCAGGAGTGCTTTGTCACCCAAAATGTATCAGTGTTGTTCAACTTGGGGAAGTAGAGTTTTCAGGGGCAGACCCATTTCTTTCTCTTCCATCACTGTTCCTCTTCTCTTTCCTTATTGTTACAACCGTTCCCCTCGACTTGTCCTTATTCTCATTTTTAGTATCTTCTGCCCTCTCCTCCCTTGTTAGTCTTCTGGGAGAAGTAAACTCTCAATACTTGTTATTTCTGGTAATGAAACATAGAATATGTCACACCTTCTGGAGATGTGGAATGACAAAGGAACAACCCTTTGTAAATCTACAGGGGGCTACTCAAAACAATTTTTTTTTATTCTTTTTGTTCCACATGATTGGAGCAAAAATATTTATATCTCGTTCATGGTCTAGAATTAAATTACTTGATCCCTCTGGATTTCTTTTACCTCCTCTGTAAAAGGAGGCAGACCAACCACTAACATTGTATTAACTGATGATTCATTCAATAAATATTTATTCTACTTATCCAAGTACTCTTACAGTCCTTCACAAAAAGAAACCAAAGAGCTACGTATCTGGATCCCCTGAGAACCATAGTAATAACCTGTGAATTAAAATATTTTTTTAAAAACCCAATTAATAGAGCTCTACAATTAATCCTCATTATTATTCCTGCCTGTTTCTTCTATTCTCTAGCTAAGCTCCCACAAATACCACCTGCCTATTTTCCATGTAAGATTATATTTTCTTTGTTGTTTGCAAAACAAAAGTGTTCACTGTGTTACAGGAAAGAATGACCTATTAAAAAGACATTATAGGAAGCAGAATGTAAGTTACAATAGAATGTCTCTTGTGTAGGCTTATACTCCTACGTGCATTATTTTATTTTTTCCTCACATAATCCTTTGAGAAGGTGCCATCTACTCAACTTTACAACAAAGAAAATTCACTGTTCTCTTGACATGTGTGTATTAAAGAAACTTCCTTTCTCTCAGTGCATACCCATAGCTCATAATACAGATCTCAAATGTGTTAGTGGAATTAGGAATTACATTATAATCAAATTGAATTTTTCCTTCTCATTCTTAGTATTTTATGTATGTCTACTTTTGTAAAGTATACACTAAGGAAGGAACATGTACTGAGTAAGAAAACCCATTAAGAGAAGATTAGTTCTTGGGGCGCCTGGGTGGCCCAGCCAGCTGAGTGTCCGTCTTTGACTCAGGTCATGATCTCACGGTCCGTGAGGCTGTGTCAGGCTCTGTGCTGTGTCAGCTCAGAGCCTGCAGCCTGTTTCAGGTTCTGTGTCTCCCTCTCTCTCTGCCCCTCCCCCGCTCATGCTCTGTCTCTCTCTCAAAAATAAACATTCAAAAAAATTTTTTAAAAAAGAGATTAGTTCTTAATATACAGTACACTGGTTGAAATTTCAAATTTTAAATCTCAATTCAAATGACATTAAATAGAAATTGACTTTTGATTCCTATAGTTTTCACACAACGTTTATGGGTTTGACTGTGAACACTGTAAAACAGCTATATCCACATCTTTTAGAACACCATTTCTGCTACTTCTTTTAAAGGCTGACAGGCTCCCAAATTTTTCCAGCAAAGGGGAATGTGTGTGTGTGTGTGTGTGTGTGTGTGTGTGTGTGTGTGTCTATTATATGTAGGTTACTGTAAATCTATCTGAATTAGGGCAATTCTCCTGGTAGCCAAAATTAACTCAGGAGACAACTTTAAATAGATAAGTTCTAGGACAGCTGTGTGACATAATTAGCAACAAAATGGCTTAAAACTGTAATTTTATTAGCTATTAAAATAAAAAATGAAAGACTTGCAACAATGCTTTGCTGTGATAAGTGTCTTACAAATTTTTCAAACATTAAGTTCTCTCATTACAGTAATTTTAACCTGTTTGATGGGTTTTCCATCTAGTGCTTAAATGTATCTAGGAGATACATAAAACTCCTTCTGAAAACAGTACTAAAGGGATAAGTCATTAAAAGTCAATTTGGTTATTAAATTTTCTTCAAGGACTTTATTTGCTACTAGTTAAGCTCATCATTCACTATCCTATACAAATAAAAACACCAATTAAAGGCAAGTGATGAGAAGAGAGAGAACAGGTCGTTTATTTTCAGTAACCAGACCTTCTGCACCAATCACAGGGACCAAATGACCCAAGGGTGGGTGAATCTCCACAGTAATACAGCCTTCAGAAGATAATCCTATTCACATTCCCAATAGCACAGATAGGACAATTTAATTTCTTTAACAGGAGACAATCATTTGCACAGTATCATAATAAATAAATATTTCTGTACTAAGACACATCTTATGAGAAAAACAATTCAGAAAAAAGTGTGTGGCTCTCACAAGCATTAATCTAATCAGCTGGGAAAGATCTTCCTGACTGAGGTACTCTTTCTAGAAAAAACAATCACTGGAAATCATTTCAAAGGCTAGGGTCTTTAAAAATCAGGGGGAAAAGTACAGAGAATAATTTTATTTTTCTAATTTTATTCTAAAATACAAACACGACTCACTATCATTATATCAGCATAACTCCATGATGTATTTTTGTCTCCAAATTCCTAATATAACGTCATAAATATTAAATTTGAAACTGCTGACATTTGATCAAAACTAACACACAAAGAAAAAAATTAAATCGTCAGTTACATGAAATAAGCAATTACCAAGTACTGGGCTTTTAAATTACAAAGCTTACAAAACAGTTCTATAATTACCAAAATCTCAAGGCCAAAAAAGACACTAGACATTTTCAAAAACAAAGATATTTTGAAACAGAACACTAGCTTAAATCATACGAAACAACTTGGACAAGATTCTGATACAAAAATTGCAACTGAGATGAAGTTGAAAGAATAATTTGAATTCAGTCCAGTTAAGCCACATTGCCACCGAAAACCTATTTCCTTTTCTAAATGAAACAAGTTATCTCAAAACTTTTAAGCACTGAAATGGCCTGAATTTCCTTTATTTGTCCACGGACTGTAAGAAAATATTCTTATATAGCAACAAAACATGATAGAAAAGAAAAATAAATCTGTGAGTACCTTCTTTATCGCAGAGTACATCAAATACATTCAGGCTCTTTTCTAGAATTCTAGTTCAGGTGAATTGCTTTACTCAAACTAAGCCACACCACAAAGGAGGAGGAAAAAAAATTTTCCACTTTCAATGGAAATATCCATCAATTTCTGAAAAAGTGAATTAAAAAAGTACACAGCATTCCAGATCAAAGCATCAGTGCCTTGATTAAGTGACTTAATTTTCACAAGAAAATTTAACCTAAGGTTTCATTATTCCAGTTATATGGTTCTGTGCCATCCTTGCAAAGTCAGTATTTTGAGTTTTTAAAACATTTCCTTTCCTAGAGAACAATTACAATGGACTTCAGGCAGTCTGTTGGCAAAGAATGAGAAATGTCAGAATCTGTCCAAGTGTTAACCAGTATTAGAGGGAGGAGAGGTTTAACAGTTACAGCTGGATACACGAAAACAATTTTTAGGTCCCAAGTTCACTACCATAATTTACCTTAAATTAACAAAAAGCCATGATTAATAAAATCTGTTCACTTTGTATCAGCAGTTCTAACACGGTCACAGAAAGGTCAAATCTCGGGGGGCACACACCCTACTTAGTGCCCCAGCCTGGCTCCCAGCTGTCAGGTCAGGTGCACCATCTACTTTAACAGGTTCTGCAGCATGGCCGTCGCATACGTGGGCCTCGCCTGTTTGCTCTCAATTGCATTCTGGAGGTACTGGATACCTCCACAGCGTTCCCAAATTTCTTCAAACTGTCTTGGCAAAATCTCAGCACCACGCTTTCGAGTCAGGCCTGTCTCTTCAAGATTCAGCTCACACATCTCCATGTCATCCTTCCCTGCGCAGGTGAGACATCAGAGAATTAAGCATGTATCTCTTTAGAGGCACTTATTATAGACTTTATACCTGAAAGAGTTACCAATTCTCACAGAATCGAGAACTTTTAAAACTTTGTTTTCTTCCTCTAAGACAGAAATCTCCTTAATAAGTTCACCAGAAACAAGTTAAATTTGTCTTCCACCAAGGACCCTTTCAGAAAGTACTAACACTGCAGTTGATCAAACACGTTATCAACCTTAATAAAAATGCTACATTTCTTTAAACAATTATAAATCAACTGATATAATTAAATACCAATGATAAGGCTCTAAGGACACAGACAAGTTTCTATGTGTTCTACGAGGACATAATTAATCCAAACAATTTCACATCATAAATTAATCCTCAAGTAACTGGAAGTCTAATTTAACTGCAAAACTCCATCCCTCAGTCCTGAAATTTAATGGATTATTAATATTGTATATTAGGCTGTTTCCTTCAGAGGGTTTATAATCCTTTTTCCACGTGACTCACACACACCAGCCACAAGCAGGATGGGCGGCTTGTCAGGATGGAGTTCCATCTGCCGGGCAATCCACGGGCCATCAAAGTGCGCGTACCACCAGCCTTTTTTCTTATTCTGCGGATCTTTGTACTGGTCGGCAGGGCGGATGAATGGGATGCGGAAGAAGCGCTGCTGTCGGTTCATTTCGATCTCCTGCTGCCTGGCAGGAAGCTGAGACGCTGGGTTCTGCTGAGCTATTACAAAGAACAAGCAAGGGAAGTTACACCAGCAGCCCAGGGGATAACGCAAACAGCCTTTACTCCTAAAATGCACCACACATTTTGTAAGAGAAGAAGAGGGGTTCCTAAAAGTAAATCTAAAACACATGTAAATATCAATTACTTAGAAGTGAATAAAACGTAGAGTGTGATCTCTTAGAATTTTCTTTCCCTAAAGATGTTGCTTAACATTGCAAGTACACATACACACACACCACTCCCCCTCACCCCCACCGTAACACCAACAGCAAACAAGCCCAAGCAGATTCCCACAAATGTCTGTATCAGTAACCTAAAATAAGAAAAGCAAACCAGTATTATTTGCTAGGATTTACAATTTTCCTCCAAAGAGTTCAAAGCTGAAGGCCACAGAATAACTTTCATGAGACTACCCATGATAAAACAAATGAATGGTAATTTCACAAACGTGAAGAATTATAGATACCTGTCAATCTAATTACTATTTCCTCAGAAGTGGAAGTGGAAGACAAAAGTTTGCTCTTTTGCCAACTGATTTTGGGATTTAAACTGTGGCCAGAACAGATCTTTTACTACTACAGTGCACTACTAGACAACTTCATGACAACAACAACAAAACTGAAACAGTAAGCATGAACTTTCCTGAAATCCTCTTTCTCTTGGGATAAAATCCACTGAAATAAGTGGGAAGTATACAATATTTGGTTCTTTTTGTCATAAAAAAAAAAAAAAAAAAAAAAAAGAGAAAGAGAAAGAAAAACCCTTGCTTTTCTGCTAGTACTGGACCCGGCACTCATATCAATTTTTTCCCCTTGCTCAATTTTCATTACAAAACAGTTAGGTTTTTATTTTATCTACGAATACAAACACTTCCCTGGGCAATAATTTTGCAGTTTCAGCAGCATAATTTCAGAAAGTCTGTTTAATATGCTTTTTACTCACAACTTTAAAAGTAGACCAACCGTTTACTGCAGCTCAATTAAGAACCTCACTGAAACGCTTAAGTATGTCAATGAAAAATTACAGAATATATGTAAGTCAAGAAGGCCACATGGCTTTTGTAAGAATTTCCAAATACTGAAAGGATGGAAACACTCTTATTCTACTTTTAACACCAACAGCAAAGGCTTTATAGCAACTGAATTTATTTCTGTGCAAACCAGAGAAAGCAAAAAGCAGTTAGCAAAGCTGCACATGCCTAGGAAAGAATGACACCAAAGCCCAGTTTTGTTAGTGACTTTAAAGAGACACACCGCCTGCAGCATGTTCATAGACATGAGTTCATTTACTCTTTGTTCCTCCAAACTACTTACAGTTTAGTGTTTCCATTTTAACTTAAAAATTTCCTACTTTGCAGAAAATATACTAACCCCAAATTAGGAAATTTTAAAAGCATAAGAAAAAAAAACTTTCCCTCCATCCTAAGCAGTAACAGAATACCGAACTGACAGGGAACTTACTAGGATACTGATGGCCACTTGTTAAATTAACCTTTTTTCTTTTAAAATAACAGCCTCCTGTACCTTAATATATTGGGTAAAATTTAGAAATCCAAGGGAAAGTCTTTGATAGTTTCTTTTTTTTTAAACTAATGTTGAGAACTGAACATTGCATTAAGGAAGCCTTAATTTCCACAAATATTCATCTGGATAAGTACAAAGATACGGATGTTAGAAGTCTGAAACTAGGGGCACCTGGGTGGCTCAGTTGGTTAAGCACCCAACTCTTGATTTCAGCTCAGGTCATGACCCTGCAATTCGTGGAATTGAGCCCCAAGCTGGGTTCTGCATCACAGAGCTTGCTTGGGTCTCTCTCTCTGCCCCTCCCACACTCTCTCTTTGTCGAAATAAACATTTGTTAAAGTTTGAAACTAATAAACGACTTTTTTTTCACATCCAATTGTGTCACCTTTAAAGTATGAAATGTTTTATTTTATTTTATTTTTTTTAATGTTTATTTATTTTTGAGACAGAGAGAGACAGAGCATGAACAGGGGAGGGGCAGAGAGAGAGAGGGAGACACAGAATCTGAAACAGGCTCCAGGCTCTGAGCTGTCAGCACAGAGCCCGACGCGGGGCTCGAACTCACGGACCGCGAGATCATGACCTGAGCCGAAGTCGGACGCTTAACCGACTGAGCCACCCAGGCGCCCCTAAAGTATGAAATGTTTTAAATGTGGCCCTATAAATTACAAGAAGCACTTAAAAAAAATCAGGTCCAACAAGTTGGCAAACAAATATGGCATTATATCCAAATCATTATTGCTCAACTGACTGCAAAAAAAATTTACTGTATGCTAAGATGACTCAAAGCTTTTAAATTATCAAAAACATGCATCACAGGACACTATACAAGTCACGGAATAATCTCCTTCTTCTCTTAGGGGGCGCCCTATTAAACCTGTATAGATTATCACACAAATTCAGATGTCTTTGGAGTGAAATGTTGATACCCTAACAGTGTTCGAAACCAGCACCTAAAGTTAGTCTTAATTCTAAAATATCAGCTGCTTATTGAGTTTTGCTACAATAAGAACAGTGCATATTCACAGCTTAAAGTGCTATTTTTTTTAAAGGAAACGATTTCATAAAACAACAGATTAATTTTGTTCTGCATATGTATTTTGGAGTGATCCAAATGAAAGCATAATCTCAAATTAAATATCTTAGTATGGCCAAACCAACATTAATGTAGTACAACTCCACTTAAAATTGTAGCAAAACAAAGTTTAATAGAAGTTAGTACTTTATAAAGTATTTTTAACCCATCTTCCAGTTAGCTCATAAGTTACAACCCAATGACTTACGTGAATTGTTCAAAAATGGTGCAAAATCTGTGAATAAATATTTTACATTGAAGAAAACATAAAAGTGGCAAAACTGTTAAATGAGCATTCTTCTCATTTATAAAGCCTTCCCATCAATCAAGGAGGTGACTAATACATAAATATCCTATCCACAGCCAAATATTCTCATAATTACCTACAAGTATATGCTCCTTTCTGATTTTTTTTTAAAAAAAGCTATTTTGATAATATTTTAGGAAATTCTGCTTTATGGACATATAAAGAGGATCTAAATTCAAAAAAATATATATTTCATTTGTAATTTTGGGATACAGTAATATTCAAATAAAAATCCAACATGATGACTCAATAACAGATATTATAGTACCTTCAAAGCATTACTAGAATTTTTGTAGAAATAAAAAACTTCTAAATTCATCAAAAAAATATATGCCTTAGAGAAAAAGCACTGCCATGTTTATACACACTCAGTATGTTCTAATTTCTTTCAATTCCCTGAATCTTAAACTCATTCAATTTTTATTTTAGTAACTACGAAACAAAACTACTCTCCAAAGTTACTGTCTTAAGCAACTAAATACTGTAAATCATTACCGGGTAATTTGCCACTGCCCTAAGAATTATTTCTGGAAATCTCTTTCCATAGTAAATGTGATGAGAATGTGCTCACCCAGTACAGCATATAGGAGGAGGGTCTGATTCTCTCTACTCCCAGTTACAAGACTTTACTATGATCTGTCAAGTATTATTCTTAAGTAACAGCTACTTATATTTTTGTTAATCATAAGTTGTCACTTTATTTTCTCAAATTAAGGAATTCTTATCCTTGTAAATATTAAACTACAGAGTAGTTCCTTTTAAAGGTTTATTACCTACCCCTCTAGGAAACTACCTAGGTACAGAATTTTCTCAACTGAGCTGTTAAAAGTATCGTAGTACACCTCACCTCCTTTTAACTGTACTCCTGTGTCAGAATGTATTTTACATGGGAAAAAAAATAAAGAAAACAATAACTACTTTCAGAGCAGAAGTTACATTTTATCCTGAAAATGTCCCATAACCAAATTTAATGAAGGCTACATACATGTGGACTGTGTGTTCACATAAAATTCCATAAATTTGTTCATATACCTACATGGGACTCTTGGGAAATTTTCTTAATCTACTCTTTTGTTCTTCCAAATAGTATTATTATGAATGGAAACAGTGTAAGAACACACTCAGTAAGGTGTGTTCACACAAGGTAAGCATGTGTCATTTGCCCCTTTGGGGGTAAAGCTGGATGAGTACAGTACCAAAGTTTGGTTTAAAACTATAAGAAATATTTGTGTGTTCATTAAAAATATATGTGCCCTATATTACAACATTACTTTTCTTGTTTTAAGAAGTGCAATCATTCAAATGTATACATTTTGGGGGAAAAAAAACATAATAAACACCTATCAGCTAAAGGCCATAATTAGAACATGACAGCCAAAAAGGTTATACCTAAATGGAATAGCCTATTCACATTTTTAGAAAACAAAGGAAACTGTGGTTAGAAACTTGTTACAGTAAACAGGTAATGGAATCATCCTGATATATTCAAATCCCAGAGATAAATCTGTAAGTTAGAGAAGAGAGTGGTGGTCACAAGAATATAATTGTGTAGAAGGCCTTCAAACTGCCAGTTCTTAGTTCTGGGTTCTCTCTCTTTGCCCTTCCAGAGCATTATATTCTGACTGATGACCACCACCACCACCCCCACCCCCCGCCCCCACCAAGCAATCACTAGCACTTACATCTCTCTAATTAACAATTACTTCCTTTACTCAATCTATTCTTTGCAACAACTTGGAAATACTAAAATTGTACCACTTAATTGACGTTAATAAAACATTGCTTTCTTTTATTTACTTGGAAGATAGTGAGGAAGGCAAAATATAACTGAGAGTTCATTTTCTAAGCCAACTTGGGTCATGCATTGTGAAACTATACTGTCAACTATTGGGAATGACACTTTTTAAATAAAGACATTAAACATGGAAACTCTTTACATTTCCACATGTAATCGTTCTGCATGTGTATATACATATATGTGAAAAAATACATATTTACAACAATACTGCACAACTACTTCAGTATAGACAAGAATATTCTTACCTCCAGAGTTTACTTAACAACTAAATTCAAATACTTCTCAATAAATATGACTTTAAAGACATATTAATAGAAATAATGCTATGAAAGATAAGCCACCGTGGTTGTGTTAGGCTCAGTGATTCACAGCTGCATGGTACAAGAAAATCTGTATTATATATTACCCAAATGTCTTATGTATAGTTACATATATTTATATATAGATACTCTGGAGCATTTAAAAGTACAGATTTGTTTTTACCATAATCAGTAACAGACTTTGGAGCACGTTGCTCTGTTTCAGTGTTTCTCTTCTTATTCTTGGATTTCCAAGCATGATACACTTTTAGTCTTCTGTGAAATTCTTCTCTGCAAGCTGCCAGGAGCTCAATATCTATGGATTATATAGAAAAAGCACCCCCCCCACCAAAAAAGGAATTAGCATCCTAATTTAGTTGTCTAACATAATTATTCTGTGGCATAAACTTATATATATTTACACATATAATAAAATACATTTTTTGTTTTTAAATAGTACAAAATCAAAAGTAAGTATATTATTGATAAAGATGAGCATTTTACAGTAATATTATCTTTTACATTTACAGAGCATTTTCTTATGCATTATTACTATACCATTTGTTCTACGTAAGAACGCTGGGCTAAATAAATAAGTCTTTTATGAGTGAACCTGAATCAGAGAGGTGAAGTCACTTGTCCAAAGTCAGAGTCACTGTGCTCAAATGCAAGGTGTATTTAAATGCAACAGATTTTTTATGTTTGTAATTATGCAAAGTCAGTGAGGAGGGAGAAAACATAACAAGCTCTGTACGCTTATGGCACCTGAGTTCATAGGCCTAGCATCCTAAACTCAAACACTGTGATTTAAACAAGAACACAATTATGTAGAATCATATGGATATAGTATTTTACTGCTTTGTTGGAAGAAAAATAGCTTTAAAAAGAAAGTACTGCATTGCCATTTTTTACTTTGCATATGTAGGTCAAGACTCTGATATATAGGTATTTAAGTATTATGAATAGCATCAGAAGGGTCAGTCATTAATACAGACCAAATCATAATTTCTCTCTGTTTTCCCTCTTAGACCTATATAAGAGACAGGCAAAATGAATTTAACATAAAGTCTTTTTTTGTGAGTAAACTAGGTCGCTATTTCAAGGTGAGAATAACAAAGAGAATGGTTTATATTAATTTATATGCCAAAAAAGAAAAAAAATTTGCTCCAGTCTAAGTATTTCTTTTTTACCTGTTAGCCATGGAGCTTCCCAATTTTTCATCTTCTCCATACACTTACCACAAGAAGTATTGATGGTATCACGTAGTTCTGCATATTTCCATTTACTGAGATCGTATTTCTTGGTACCAGCAGCTGCCTTGGTGGCTTGTACAGCAGGACCTCTGCAATTATTATATATTTTTACATGTTTAAAATAGAAGCACAAAGGACATGTTGACTAAAGGGGCAAGAAGGTGAATCTAAGTCTGAGAACTGGAAATAACTACTAAAAAATATATTTTTGTATCTTTAACAGGTGAGATTAAGAATGGTATACTACGGGGGCGCCTAGGTGGCTCAGTTGGTTAAGCATCCAACTTTGGCTCAGGTCATGATCTCACAGTTTGTGAGTTCGAGCCCCGCGTCGGGCTCTGTGCTGATAGCTCGGAGCCTGGAGCCTGCTTCGGATTCTGTGCCTTCTTCTCTCTCTGCCCCTCCCCAACTTGTACTCTGTCTCTCTGTGTCTCTCAAAAAATAAATAAATGTAAAAAAAAAATTTTTTTTTAAAGAATGGTATACTACAGGATTCCTACGTAAATTAAAATCTTCCAATATGCCATTTAATAGCCATATTATGTTTTCAATCAGAACTTCTGATTCTAAAACTCTGGTACCATGGACCTATCCCAGACTTCAGTTTAAATATTCCAACTAATGGATAAGTGGACACTTAATGTTAAAAATTACATTTATATATATTCCTCAAAATCAGAAAGAAAATCCTCTTGATTTCCTAAAAATCATTAGAAGTACATTAATGGTTTATGAGCCATAAAGGCACACAGTACAATCACCCACAGACTACCAGAAGCTACAGGCGGCCAAGTCCCAACAAAAGCTACTGGCTCAGAACCTCCCTGGGCATGTGGTTGATGCAGGGTCCATAGGTGAGTAGCCAAACTGCAACCCACTGCCGTTAGTTGTGAAAGATGGGCTAAAAGAGCTGCTTGGAGTTGGGAAACCCCTGTGTTAAAGAACACTTAGAAAAGTTCTCTAAGGGGCGCCTGGGTGGCTCAGTCGGTTAAGTGTCCGACTTCGGCTCAGGTCATGATCTCACGGTCCGTGGGTTCGAGCCCCGCGTCGGGCTCTGGGCTGATGGCTGAGAGCCTGGAGCCTGCTTCCGATTCTGTGTTTCCCTCTCTCTGCCCCTCCCCCGTTCATGCTCTGTCTCTGTCTCAAAAATAAATAAACATTAAAAAATTTTTTGAAGAAAAAAAAAAAGTTCTCTAAGAAGATAAAACCACACCCTCATATTCAGCAAGTAATATGACAACTAGTAAATTATGGAGGGAGCCCAAGTATCCATCGATATATGAATGGACAAAGAAGATATGGTACGTACGTACACACACACACACACACACACACACACATACAGACACACACTCTGGAAAATTATTCAGCCATAAAAAAGAATGAAATCTTGGCATTTGCAACAATATGGTTGGATCTAGAGAGTATAATGCTAAGTGAAATAAGTCAGAGAAAGACAAATACCATATGATCTCACTCATATTTGGAACTGAAGATACAAATGAGCAAAGTGGAAAAAGAGGCAAACCAAGAAACAGACTTTTAACTACACAGAACTGATGGTTAACCGAGTGGTGGGGTGGGGGTTGGATGAAATAAGGGATGGGGATTAAAGAGTACACTTACCATGATGAAGAAAAAGAAAAATCAGTAGACAAGACTGAGAGCAGTGAGATAAAGACTATGCCCAAGGTCCCCACACTGCTAGTAAATGGTAGCACCTGGGATTGAAACCCAGATTGCTCTGACTCTAGAAGTCCTAGTCTTAGTCCTGACTCTACCTTCTTTTATTTGCTTTATTCCTTCTACAAACATTAATGAGCACCCACTTAGGCCAACCCTTCACGCTAGGACCTGCTGACACAGACCTGTGTAAATTTAAAAAATAATAATAATTAAAGGAAGAGATTTTTTTTAATTCATGAGGCCTAACAGAGATTTCAAAGGGCACAAATAATAGTAGGAACACTGGTAAGAGGGAGGGAGGAAGGAAAGAAGAGAGAGAAAGAGAGAAGAGAAAGAAAGAGAGAGAGAGAGAAGAGAAAGAAAGAGAGAGAGAGAGAGAGAGAAAGAAAGAAAGAAAGAAAGAAAGAAAGAAAGAAAGAAGAGGGAAAGAAAGAAAATATATATATATAAAGATAAAATAAATTAAAAAATAAAATGGGATAAATTCAACTTTTTCATAGCAGTGCTACTCAGGGCTTACAACTTGTTTCTATATACATAACTTGAAATAACTATTCAGAAAACTTGGAAACTTCTTTTCTGTTAACAATAAACATTACTTTTCAGCAAAATATGACACCTGTCACACAGCAGACACTTAGAATAAGCTATAAGTAAGATCAATGTAACAAAGGAAGAATTTAAACACATCACATTTCAAGACATAAAAAAAAAAAGAAAGATGGCACAAATATGAAAAGACCTAAATTTTAAAGAACTAAAATATTGCTTCTCAGGTATCACACAGAAATTTCACCTTTATCATTTCCTCTTTCCACATAAGAGGAAAATATCTCCTCTTAAAGAGGGATGATCAAGGTATAACACCTGAAAATGAGGTCATATTTTCTCATTATTTTACATTCTGAAAGATAACTGCAATCTTGGCAGTCAAGACACTACCACTTAATGAGAAATGATATTTGAAAATATGTATACTTCTTCCTGAAATAAAGTAAATTATTCCTTTAATATTAAGCTTAACAATGAAATAAATAAGGCACTTTTGCCTCTTTAAAAGGCCTCTTTATGCTTTCATTGTAGAGAATAAAAAATAGCACACTTCACTCTATGTACTTAATAACTGTTAGACATGATGACTGTTAGTAACATATAAGCCTGGCTAAAGAAGAATATGTGGCCAGTTAGGTCTTGCATTTTTACGGTTCAAACCTGTTTTAGATTTATTGCAGAATCTATCCTTTTCATAAGCTGTGTGACTGGCAATTTTCCATGTAGTTTTTTCTTCTTAATTGCTTTGCTCAAAAAGAGCCAGCTGCGTGTCAGCAAGGTCTCTCTATTACCCTCAGCAATAAATTAAGCTTTAACATTATTCAAATATTCTTTTTACTCTTCTATATCTCTAAGCCACCATTCAGTAAACTAACAAAAAAAAAATTCTCTTTTCTTCCTAGGTCTTCTAAGAGTCTTTTCGAGGAGAGCAGCTGAAAATTATTATGGGTTTTTGTTAATTTCTTTTGAAAAAGAGTGAATTTACATAATGTAGTTTTATAGATTGTCAGAATACCCATGAGGTGTCAATATACATAAGGCATATTTTGATACTTAAAAAATAACACTGAATTCAAATTATTATTGCTTAAAATATGGTTTAATATTACTACCTTTTCATTCATATTATGTCAAACAAAAATACATCTGCTAAAAAACATATTCAGCATCCCAAGTACATGAACGAAATGCATTTAAATGCTTTCTCCCATCTCTGGAATTACTAAAATAGTGAAGTAAAGGTGGAGTTTACTGCTTATTTAGGTTTGTTACAAAGACAATCATAAAAATGATATGCTAGAGTAGTAGCAAAACTGACTTCCGATTTTTAAAAATATATTAATTTTAACACTTTCAATTAACTCTGTAACTTCAAAACTGACAGTTAAAACGTTACCTGTTTATATCCTCTTATAAAGGACCAGATCCTGCTGGGAAGTCATATTCTCTGGTGGCTCAATTTTTACATCAGTAGTTTTTAAACCATGTGCTATGGTGAAAAGGCTCTCACACTCTTCCTCTACTTCCCCTTCAAGGAGGCACAGAAGTTCCCACCAGGGAAGGGACAGGGGCTGTGGGGCAGCACCACCTCCATGGAGAGTTTCAAAACTTTCATTCCGTTTGAGAGGAAAGGTTCCTCTACCGAGACTGAGGTGGTGAGGGCCAGTGACAAACTGGGCAGTACTACCAACAAGGAACAGTCCCATCCAAAATGCCAACCGTTTCCCCACTGAGTATCACCCATTTAGAAGAACCCTGGTTTTTAGCTTTTTCTGTTAGGGTGGCATCAGGGTGAAGTGACATTTCTTGTACAGAAAATTTGCAAGGAAGAACAGACTATTCATGTAACAGGTTCCGGTCCAAATAATGAAGAATGATTTAAAAAATGTGACTTTGAGGTGACACTCATTTCCCCGAATTCCACTGCACTAACCTATTCAGATATTCTGACATTTCTTTCGCCATCTGTTCCCTATAAGAAAAATGACAATACAACATAGTTTTATAAAGACAACTATATAAATTACCTAAAAGATCTAAAAGTATAATTTAAAATGTATGTTTTAACAGGATTATTGATTTAACCATTCACTATCATTTTACTTTGTAAAAGTCTATAACATACTTTTCAAGATGGCATATAACCATAAAATACAGCAAAATTTTTGTTTAAATACAGTTAAAGTTGTCTGAACTCCATTTTTGCAGTAGGAACTTTCAGATAAAATCTCATGAGAGCCAGGCTTTATGTATGGAATGTAATTAGCATGTTCTAAATGCACACAAGAAACTTGGCAGGATATAGATTCTACACAAGGGTTTTTACACTGGGATTGCTTAGTAAATATTAGACAAGGCATAACAGTGGTAAACCAAGCTGATCTTTTTTATGGTGTCAGAGTTTAAACTCTGATATATTCTAAACTCTAAAATTCTAAATCAAAGCATGCTTTAAAAAAATAAAAGAATTCAAATGCACCAAGTGCTTGTTAAATTAAACACCAGAAGTATTCTGACTTTCCAAGGATAAACATTTCCTGAAGGCAAAACTTATTTTTCTTTTATTCCTCAGGGAAGTATAACTTTTCTCAATATTTGTTTAATTCTGTGAAATGGGATAGATGTTTCATTGTGTTCATCAACAATTCATTAATTTCATTATTTTATTCTCCTATTTTTTTTTCTTTCTTCCTTCATAATTAATCATTTTCTCACAGCTAATTCCATTCATCAGACTCTGGCAGCCTCAAAATCTTACAAATCAACAAAAATCGTAAGAAAAGAAAATGGTTATGTTTGCATCAGGGCGCAGTTTCCTGGATGCCTATCAGGAGCTCTGACCCTGATTTAAAGGAGTAAAGGACCTTTGTAATTCTTTCTTTGTAATGAACATTAGGGGCTGACAGGAGGACTATCCAAGCAAGCACAGTCAAAGAAAAAGTAATCTTTCAAAACTGATGATCAAGGATAATAAATACAAAGTAATAAACAGAAATATGTATTAAATTATATATTGAGCAATTCACTTATCAATCTCCATTTAGGCTAGTCAGAATTTTCTAACTTTCAAACTCAGCATGATTTTAATAAATATTTTTAATTCTATTATCACCCTACCTCAAGGTTTCTATCTTAGTATCCAAGAGCATCTCTGTTTCTACCATCTCTTTCTCCTAAACTTTCCTCCATTTCTTTTCCCACAGCAGGTTTTTTAAGGGAATTCATGGCCTTTCTAAGCTCGTTACCATGTGGCCTGTTGATGATATACAGATTTCTCCATATGCCCCAACACTACCCTGGATGGCAGTCTCTACTGATTCAGTATCTCACCTGACCCTGTATTACTGCTCTAGGAGCTGCACCAAAGAGACTAGGCAGCAATGGTTCCTGCACCCAGGTGCTTTTTTCCTTCTAATTTTCCCAAACTATATGCAAACAGTCACCTTACACACTGGTTGCGGGGTTTATTTAATTCCAGCTCAAACAGTAACTATAAAGCTGTTGTCCTAATGGAGGGAAATAGCACCCAGAGATGTTTTCAAAATTTTTGGTGCCCTGTGGTATCAATGCTGTGGTGAAAGTATACTGCTGACATCTGAGGAGGTGAAGGGCCAGGGGTGCCAAATGTCCTGCACAAGGAACAACTGCCCAGTGTCCCATGTGACATTGGCATGTCCACCGGACAGAGGTGAAACTCACATATACACAAACATACAGGGGTTTTTTTTCCCCATGGTTTTAATATTCACAGAATTTTTCCAGAAATGCAACTACTGTATGGAAAGGAGACAACTCAACTCTGTTCAGAACTTTACAAAGTCCTGTTCAAAATTTCATGGCACCAACAGAACATTCCTTTATCAATTTGCATTTGTAGCTGTCGCATTTATGGTGATGCTATGTATGAATAAAAACATCTGGAGTATTTGTCCCAGTTGTGAGCAAGCACGTTCATATTAAAATATATATAGTATACATAAAATATAAGCAAAAAAATAACAAAAATTTACTCCGATGAGGAAACTATTTCTCCTAAAAAGTAACCACAACTTGTTAAAAAAAAAAAAAAAAAAAAAAAAAAAAAAGGTTGTATGACTAAATCAAATTTTGAAAAGAGAAATGACATACGGTGTCATTTTGGGTCTTGCTCCACTGTTTCTGTGAAAAATAATGTATTTTAGTTAATGTCAAAACCAATTCCAAATTGTGAAAATCTAGATTGTGCCAAATTTGTTTCAATGACTTTACTGATTAAAAAAAAAAAAACAAAAAACTGTTACCTTTATTTAATCTGAGATCACTCAAAATTTTAATGTTTAAAATTTTCATTAAAAATTATGAGAAAAGCATATTAAAAGCATTCAATGAAAATTAAAGAGCAAATATATTACATCTAGATTAGAAAATTCATGGAGTGTGAAGTGTGCTTGTTTTTTCACAGAATGTGAATATTATTTCATAATTTTAGGTAATGTGAAATCATCACTTTGCATCAAGGATCATATGTGTGATTATTGATTAAGATCATATTTTACAACATATTATGTAGAAAACAATTCTTACTTAGAAGTTACTGGATGGGAATCCAACCTGGAAAAGTAACTTGAAATTGTTTAATGCAACAGAATCCATTTGCATATATTTTTAATGCACCACAAAACCCAAGAATGACATACTCATACTATATATGAAGAACAGGATTACTTGAAGAATTCTTACTCGTAAATTTGTCAGAAATAATTCAGTGCTAACAAAGGTGAAATAAACATTCAAAAACATTTACTTGTAGCCCATGGAGTACAATGAAATTATCAAACATGGAAAATATGTATAGGACATCATCCATAATGAAGTGCTAATGCTTGTAGTACAGAGTATAAAATAACCAGGAGGTTCTGAAGGGAAGGAGCTCATGAGGATATGAGGGTCAGGAAAAGCTTTCCTGGAAAAGAGCTTAAAGGGGCATTCCAGAGGAGGGGACACCAACCCAGAAACTGTCTCACAGGAAAACTAAAACTAACTCTTTTGCCATTCAAGTCATAACTGCTTGAATATGTCCCAATTACTTAGTAGTGGTCCCATTACATAGCTAATTCTGCTTAACATAAACCACAGGTAACTTATCATTTATGTTAAATGTCCTGAATGATCCACTCTTTCTCTGAGACCACTCACCCTTGGAAGAAGTGCACCTTTTAAAAATAAGTTTTTTTGAGTTTTTAAATTATTTTTGAGAGAGAGAGAGAGAGAGAGAAAGCATGTGTGCACGAGCAGGGGAGTGGCAGAAAGAGAAGGAGAGGGAGAATCCCAACCAGAAGCTTGGGAATCCCAAGCCGACGTGGAGCTCAAACTCACAGTGAAATCATGACCTGAGCCAAAATCAGGAGTCAGAAGCCTAACCAACAGAGCCACCCAGGCACCCTAAGAAGTGCACCTTTCTGCAGATGAGAAGGAGTCCACTTATGAGCCAGTATCTTATACATATTATATGGAATGGAACTGGATATAGTTTAATGTTTTTAAGGCTTAAACATAAAGCTTGGCCATGAATACCAATACTGACTGCAATAATGAGTATTAGAAACAAACTTCAGCTGTAATGAAGCCAGCTCCGTCAACTGCAGTACCTCCTCACAAACAGAGAGGGCAGCTATAGGAGCTTGGTTCATAGGAGCTTGCCACAGCTACTACTCAGTTACACTCAAAGGCTCCCAGCCATTCCAACATAACACAGGTGCAAGGAAGAGAAGAGCAGCGGAGCTGAGTCTGCAGTTATAAGAGCCACAGCCCAGGAAAATATTTTAATTATGGTGAAATGTTAGTAAAGAGCTCAAATACTGGACTCAAATCCAAGAGCTTAATAATTATTATAATACTTTGTGTGACACGCCCATTCAGTTTATTTAAATATAATATACTTTCAAATACAGTTCAGACCCCAGAGCTCTCCCAAAACGATCACTTAGTAGAAAAAGCACGAAGGTGACAACATACTCTTTTCCATCCCTTTGTTTTAGCTAAATAAAATCTAATCACTGCCTCTCCATTCCTACCAAGTTTTTCCTTTCACAAGGACATAGCGACATCTAGTGGTTGGCTGCATTTTAATTACTATTTTTTCATCAACAGTACTCTGACATTCTGAAAAGCACGGTTACATAAATCTATGTGCCTCTCAATATTATATAACATATATATCTACATACAGGGGAACCCCACAAACTAGCTATGCTCTGATTTTATAAGTAAATAATCAAATTACTGAATGTTTCTACATTCTAAATTTTTTTTTAATGAAAAAAGACTTTCCTGCAACTTTTAATAACATCCATACTTCTCCACACTCCAATAAAATTCAGTACTTAGAGATAATTTGGAAAACTGGGGAGCCAATACATTTCAATATTATAAATATTCCTTCTTGGAAAGGGAAATCTATTGAGAAACATGATGTGTGTGTAAAATTTTTCCTCATTGTAAATGTTAGGGTGTATATTAAATAAAAATTTGTATTAGAAAAATAATAAATCCCAACCTCAAATACATTAAACTGGATTATAATATATTCACTGATTTCTGTGCCAGTATTTAATGGCAGGTACCTAGAAATTAGATGTTTACTTTTTACACAATATTCCTTGACAATTTCAGAGTAAAAGTTGAGATGTTTCATGAACTGAAGTATCAGTTTTATTTTTCAATAGTTTAACAATTTGATGCAATCATCTGTCTCATTTGCTTGGGTATAAAAGTAGATACAAATAATTTTAAAATGATTTTACTTAAAACAGATCAGGACCTAAAGAATACGACTGCCCTGGTCCCTTCATGCTGAAATAAGCAGCAGAGACGGAAAGAAAGCAGGGTGCTACACCCCACCCCACGGCCCAGTACCTCCGGAGCGCCAGGTCAGCCTGGGCCTCGTCGCTGATGAGCTCAGCTTCGCTCTGGGCGATCCTCAGGGCCAGCTCCCGGTCGCGGCGCTCCTGCTCCAGAACCGCCTGCTGCTGGGATTCCTCTTCCCGCTGTCGGGCCAGCTGCTCCTCCACTTCAGCCTGCCAAAGGCAGAAAGCTATCTCACCAAGTTCTCTCCACATGTTTACTTGACCATTTCCATTACTACTTAAAACTGCTCCACACAATTCCTTACTACAGGATACATATTGTTTAACCAGAAGTCTCTCGAGGCTCCATTCTCTTCTATGTTACAATTAATGCTTCCTCTCTTTCCCAAATCCAAAAGAAGGTAGACGAACCACAGTTTCGCCATTCTATCACCATGAGTACCCCAAATATCACATGAGAATCCTGGGTATCACATTAACGCCAAGACCTGGACAGATGTCAAGAATTTAAAGTGCTGGTTGTGCTCAGGATGAATTATGAAAGCCAAGACAAACAGAAACTCAAATATATGATCAACCATTCTCAGACATGGGCCTTTTAAAAAATGGGGGTGGAGAGAATATCTTAATCCTAATCTACTGATACTAGTATCTACAAAGTTTTAAAATTATAATTATGTTGTAAGTGAATATTCATTGTATTGGATATTCATTGTATTGTATTGTATGTATTGTATTCATTGTATTGAATATTCATTGTATATAAAGTGTAATAACAGTAACAACAAACTAGTATTTACTGAACTGCGCACTTAGGTTCTAGGTGCTTTAACAGGGGCACCTGGGTGGCTCCGTCGGTTGATTTTGGCTCAGGTCATTATCTCATGGTTTGTGAATTCAAGGCCTACATCAGGCTCTGTCCTGGGAATGCAGAGACTGCTTGGGATTTTCCCTCTCTCCCCTCTCTCTCTCTCAAAATAAATAAACTTAAAAAAAAAATTCTTTAACATGTATCAACTCATTTAATGCTCACAACTATCATTTATCCCTATTCCACAAAGAAAAAACTATAGCCCATAGTCACTCATGGTGATTTGTTCAACGTCACCGTATCTATCAACGACAGAGTCTGGATTTGAACTCACTTCCCTAGTTCCAAAGTTCCTTCCCATAACCACTTCAGAAAATGCCTTTTGTCTCTGGGGTAAACCAATGACAGCTTATCTAGCAAATCAAGGTTTTGTTTTCAACTTCTTTTGTTTTATAATTTTGTAGATTCTCTTTTGATAGAAATTCAGTCTGATTATCTAATAAGTACATACCTGAATACGTTTTTCATCATCTTCCCTTTTCTTTCTCTCTTCTTCTTCTTGTTTTCTCTTTGCTTCCATCTCAAGTTTCCTATGAAAAAATAGAAAACTCCTCAAAAATTTATTGAATATAAGAAATCCATCAGAAGGCAATTTAACTATTAATAAACAAAGGTTACAAAATAGGAACTCAAATTAACCTCTTGGCCTTATGCATTATTAGCTTTGAAAATAATAAAATCTAATTGTACTGACAGTAATTTTTCTGAAATAAACAAAAAAATACAATTATATTCTATAACCTTTAAATCTGTAGATTAACTTTGTTATAAACCCTAATTACAACGTCCTGATCACACGGCTCCCTCTCCTGCTTCTCCAACTAAACACCTCTTAACACTTCTTCTGTCTGCCCTATGGTGGCAACCTTCCAAAAAGTTATCAGTTTTAAAACTGCAGAAAAGTAGAAGTGCCTTTTTATTGTTTATAAAATAACAACAATCCTAGCTCTAAAAAGAAGTTAAGAAATCCTCAGGTGTAAGAGTCTAACCAAAACTCAGATTATAATTAAAATTATTTTATGTTATTATTATAAAATGAACTTGTGTTTTCTATTTTAAAACTTATTCTAAAATTAGTGTTTTAAAATAAGAACATAATGTTTTAAAGTAAGAATATTCATTAACCAATATTAACACCAAAAATTTACTATTCTGTTAGCTTCCGATTCAAAACAGTAATATAAATTCCTTACATCCGCCTTTCCTCCTCTTCCTTTCTTCGACGTTGTTCATCTTCCTCACGTCTTTTTCTTTCTTTTTCCATTTCTTCTTGAATACGCCTCAGCCGTTCTGCTTCCTCTTCCTGCTGTTTTTTTTTCTGTAATGCGCTGAGGAGTTCCTCTGAGCTTTTAACTAGTGCATCATATTCTCTCTGTATTTGTTCCCTTGTCATCATAGTGGACTTAAGAACAAAATAATAAACATGTACTTAAAAAAATTAGCTCTTCTATTGCACAATGTGAATATACTGAATGCTACTGAATTACACATTTAAAAATGGTTATGATGGTTATGTTAAAAATGGATTGGTTAATGTTACATGCTTTTACCACAAGAAAAAATATATATATATATACACACAAATACAGCAAACACTGGAAAAGCTGGTAAGCAGTAAGGCCGTTATCTTTGTTATACTACTGGTACACTAATGTTCAAAAATATTTTAAGTTATCTCTGCAGACAAATACTTGAGTCTATTTCCTATTAATCAAATAATAAAATATCTAAGGGTGTAATGCAAAGTAACATTACTATAGTTGAAAATTATGTTTTAAGGAATGATTTGTTAATTTTGCTTTTGTTTACTATTCTTTTTCAATAGATATGGATGTCTTTTATTTTATTTTTTTTCTATTAAGTATAATTTATTGTCAAATTGGTTTCCATACAACAACCAGTGCTCATCCCAACAGGTGCCCTCCTCAATGCGCATCACCCACTTTCCCCTCCCTCCCACCCCCCATCAGCCCTCAGTTTGTTCTGAGTATTGAAGAGTCTCTTATGCTTTGCCTCCCTCCCTCTCTGTAACTTTCTTTTTCCCCTTCCCCTCCCCCATGGTCTTCTGTTAAGTTTCTCAGGATCCACATATAAGTGAAAACATATGGTATGTCTTTCTCTGCCTGACTTATTTCACTTAGTATAATACCCTCCAGTTCCATCCACGTTGCTGCAAATGGCCAGATTTCATTCTTTCTCATTACCAAGTAGTATTCCATTGTATATATAAACCACATCTTCTTTATCCGTTCATCAGTTGATGGACATTTAGGCTCTTGTTGAAATTTGGCTATTGTTCAAAGTGTTGCTATAAACATTGGGGTACAAGTGCCCCTATGCATCAGCACTCCTGTATCCCTTGGGTAAATTCCTAGCAGTGCTATTTCTGGGTCATAGGGTAGATCTATTTTTAATTTTTTGAGGAACCTCCACACTGTTTTCCAGAGCGGCTGCACCAGTTTGCATTCCCACCAACAGTGCAAGAGGGTTCCCGTTTCTCCACATCCTCTCCAGCATCTATAGACTCCTGAGTTGTGCATTTTAGCCGCTCTGACCGGCGTGAGGTGGTATCTCAGTGTGGTTTTGATTTGTTTACTATTCTTTAATAAGTAAAAGGACTCATACCAAGAGAATATTTAAGAAATTATTAAATACACCCAAAATTGTTGGATGATTTTCCTAAGTGAGCCTCCAAAAATTGCAGCTGGGTTGATGTTGAGATAAAACCACATACAGAGAAATGGCTACTGACAGATTTGTAAAATCAGTTAAGTTTATCCAAAGCATTTTCATTCTTCTCTTGAGCTCCTTTCTCCATTCTCCCTCCAAGATTTGCCACTGTCTACTTAAAATATCTGCAGAAAATATGTGCTTGCTTTAAGATATTATAGCCCACATCAATACACTGACTTATGGATAAGAAAAACATTAAGACCCTAAAATATAACAGAATAGGCTTGAAGAAACAGATGTACTATAATTAACAAGCAAGCATATAGAAAACATTTTCAATCCCTCTGGTACTTAAATAAATGAAAATCAATACAAAAAAAGAGGCCCCATTTTTTTCTGTAAAAAAACTTGGGGGGAAATTAATTGCTAAGTTTAAAACACTTAAGTAGTTCATGATACAGCCTATATAATGTAATGACAGGGACAAGGCATATAACATAACAATAAGGACACAAAATTAAATTGTGAGAACTTTACAAGCATATGTGCCTCTAAAAAACGCCTGGAAGGTGACTGACTATGCAACAGTGTAACAGCTGAATGTGTTACTGTCTGGGGTTAAGGGTTTTTTGGTGGTTTTCTCCACATTTTCCATAATATTACATTACTTTTATAATTTGAAAATTAGTTTCTGAAGGTAAAAAACATGAAACAAATTAAAATAATCTGCATGAATCCTCTCTCAGTGATGATTACTCAAAAGCTTACCAACAGAGTACAGTATTTTAATTACTATTTGGGAGGGGGCTTTCCTAACAAAAGATGAAATTGCATAAAAACTGTCTTATTTTTTCGCTATAAAAATTTTCAAACATAGAACAATACAATGGTCATCATTTGCCATCACTGAGACTCAACATGTGTAACGTTTTGTATCTTTAAAAAAAAGGACACCTTTCTATACAATTCAATATGAACCACAAAGTATATTAAATTGTTTAAAAAGTCAGTCATTTGGATCAAAATTCCATACCTTAATTTTGGCCATTAAAGCATCAATAGAAATTTCAAGGTCCTTGACCTGTTTATTCACCTCTGGTTTTCCATCTTTCAATGCATTTACTACTTCATTAAATTTATCGAGTCGTTTTTTCAGTGTGCCGACCTTAACCAGTCCATCGATGCTGTAAACATAATACTTCATCAGGGTTTAATTTCACCACTCAATGCCATGCATAGATTTTTCATCTTAATAAAATGCCAAATAAACATCTTGCTATAAATAGGGTATTTCACTTCTGTTTTCATATTATCTAGGATTCTCTTTTTTAGATCTCTTGTTGAAAGTAAAAAAGAAATAAATATGGGTGTGAATGACACTGATGCCTGTATTTTAGCCTTCTTTATTACATGAAAAATTTCAGAATTCAAATTATAGAAGAAGTTAGAAGAGTTATCTAATCACTTTGATGAGATTTAAGGATTAACAGTTATACAGGCCTCTAAGTTTAAAAAGTCTAAATAAGACTCAAATAAAAAGACTAAATAAAAAGACTAAACAGTGAGACAATATAATTCCTATAATAATCTTGAGAATTATGGTGACATTTTTTAAAAACAATGCCAAAAAAATAAAAAAATAATAAAAACAACGCCAATTTGTCATTTATCAAGAAACTCAAGTCACTAAAATAATTAGAATAAAAGAGCTTCTTTTAGCCATTTATTTCAACCTTTTATAGTATTTTCATTTTTGTAAGCTACTTCAAATCCTTTTGTAGAGTAAGGCAAGTAATTAAATAATGAAATAATTAGTTAATTAATTTCAAATACATAATATAAAATAACAGACTAATACATCTTTTTACAAAGAACATTAGTAAGGAGAAACCTCTGTAAGTATCCAAACTGCTCTTCATTGACCTTATAGCCATTTTATATTAGGGTAAATAGGTTTAATAAGGTTCTTTAGGCACTATTTTTTTTAATGTTTATTTTTATTTTTGAATGAGAGAGAGAGAGAGTGTGAGTGGAAGAGGGGCAGAGAGAGAGGGAGACATAGAATCTGAAGCAGGCTCCAGGCTCTGATCTGTCAGCAACAGAGCCCGATGCGAGGCTCAAACTCACAAACCGCAAGATCATGACCTGAGCTGAAGTCGGACATTTAACAGACTGAGCCACCCAGGGGCCCCTGTATTTTTTATTTCAAATTTTTATTTAAATTCTAGTTAGTTAACGTACATGGTAAAATTGGTTTCAGGTGTGGAATTCATCACTCACATATAACACCAAGTGCTCATCCTAACAAGGCACTATTCATCTTACCGAGGTTTGTGTCTCCTTTTGCAAAGCCACATTCTAATAGTTTTTTGCATTTTAATGCAGGCTTCAGCTCGATATTTTATTTTGTTTTTCACTACATATGAGAGGAAAATACAATGACAGAAAATTATTCAGTTTAAATCAGGCATATAATATTCTTAAAAACCACTCATTTCCACACAGCAATTTTCAGGAAACATGAAATCTTAACAAACACATTAGACCAGACATCAACATCGGGAAGTTTAATATTTCTGTAATTCCTTACACTTGTTAAAACAAAAAGTACATCATGTATGTGGCTAGGTTTACACCTTAAACATACTATTTCCTTATTATGTCACACTATTGCTTCCCAAACTGTCCTAGGCAATACTGGTCTATTAAATGTTAACAGGTATGTCTTGAAAGAAGGATTCACTTGTCAAATAAATTTACAAAAAGCTATATGCTATACCTCCTTCAGAAGATGCACTGTGAACATACAAAGTAAAGCCTCTGAGAGCCCTACAGTAAAGAAACCTTTTTAACTTCAGTTACCCAGAACATCTTACACTAATCTGACCTTTGAACCTTTTTTTCAGAGCTTCCCTATTAACATCCTTCAAAGATCCTGTCTGGTTACCAACTTCACCACTGCAGAACACAGTCCACAAACAACTGGTATAGCATAGATAATTTACATACAATGTATTTTCCATCATAATGCAACTATAAAGCTGAAAGCATTAAACCACAGTGACAAATGTGTCTATATTTTACTTGGAAACTATGGGAAAAAGAGCTTTTGTCATCTTTTTTATTGTAGTTTTCTTTTTATCTATACGCACAATTGTCTAACAAAAAAACCTCAATAATAATCCTTGTTTGCAGATTTCCTTTCCATTAAGTCAAAGGAATTTTATTTTTCTTTTAATAAAGTACACCTTACTGAATCCTTTTTGGGTGCCTAGCACTGGTGAGTAGGGAGAAGGGAGGGGCAGCTGTAAATTTAATCAAGTTACTGACAATAATTCTATACAATTAAATATTTGCCATAAACCCTCAGGTAACCCAAAAACATTCTGCCCCTAACCCTTGTTTTAGACACAAATAGTTACTATGACCTAGAGACACACACGAAGTAGCAGCTCAGTCCAGTGTGTCAGAGAGAACAGGGTCTGAATGAGCAGTGGCAGGAGAAGAGGTTTGGAAAGGGAAGCTGAAACCCCGTTTCACAGGGTCTTGAAAGACATTCTAAGATTTTGCCCTACATCAAAGGAAAGCCTTAATAAAAGACATTCTAAGACTTTGCCCTGTATTAAAGGAAAGCCTTAATAAAAGGCTTTAGTTTAGAGAGGACCTCTAGGAAGAGAACTCCTGGGAAGCCAAGGAAACTCGGTTTGGGAGCTACCGAAGCTAACATGTGAGTGGGGAAGTGGGGCTCCACTAAGTCCCTGGCAATAAAGAGCAAAGAATGCACAGCACTTGGAGGAAGAATCAATAGGATGTGTTCACTGGCAAGATTTCAGGGACAAAAAGGGAGAGACACCATTACAATCTTGAAATTTCTGGTGTGTGTACCGGTGAAGCCATGCAGGTGGAAAGAGAAAAGTTCTGGCTTAAGTCTGAGAGACTGGGGGGGTCATGTAGGGAGAGCGGGAGGAATCAAGACTGAGTTCTGTTTCTGTTTTGTTTAGGACACGGTGAAATTAATTTTCCCATAACACATTTGGATAAAGAAGATAAATATCACACATAAAAAATATTTTTTTAGAAGTCCACAAATAATAATTTACCATGTATAGTACATGCCAAGTGTTACGTACAGCCTGAATAAGTAACGTGGTCCCTGTGGCCCGTCACTCACCAGACTTTATAACATTCCACAAACCGACTCATTTCCAAAGTAATTACAGATCTTGGTATGATAGAAAACACCTACATTTGATGACTGAGAGGGAGCACCACTGAACTTTCTTCCAGCGACTGCAGACAAGCCAGTGATTGACTCTTTTAACGAGTTCTGCTAAATGGTCAGGGTCAGACTTCATAATCTGATCAAATTCTGCAAACTAGGAAATAAAATAATTTAGCAGCAGTATCAAAAGAAAATGTGTTTGAACACACAGAGAGATACAAAATACTAAAGTCAAAGCTAGTATCTAACTTTCTAGAAATTATCACAATCCAATAACAGACCCAAGTCTCAAGAGAGTACAGAGCAAATTCAAACATATCCAGTTGTATTTTGCTGCCTTCCTCTCCCATCAGCATCCTTTTCCAGAGGGGTAATCAGGGCTTACTCATTGCTAGTTAGCAAATTTAACAATAAAAGTAGAAAAAATCTTAAATGACCATTACAGACAATTGGCAAAAAGGTTTTACTTAGAAAAGAGTGAAATTAAGGGCTGTTTCTGAACTGGCTCATCCACATACTCTGATATCTGTATACAGCTTCTGACAAGTGAAGATCAGCTATATAATGTCAGGTACCACTATACTGTTCTCACTCTCCCAACTTCCATCCCTATTTTGGTCAGATATAAAAATTGCTACTAAGAGACAGACAACTCAAATAAAACGGCCATGAGGTTACTAAAAAATAAAATCCATTATTTCCATAATTTACCACCAAATTATAAAATGATTTCTATCCTTTATTAAATATCTCACTATAATATATTGAGGATGTCACACACCTATCAATAAATGGCTTCTTATAATCAAAATTAAGTTAAAGGTAACATAACAAGATTAAAGATCTTTGAAAACTTGCCTTGTGCTTTCAACATATCTAATTAATTTTTCTGGGGGCAAAATAAGACCAAGTGTTTTCTCAGGCTACTAATTCTAAAATTATTACTATAGCCCTGAAATAAGAGAAATGTCGGGTTTATGATAAATATGTATGATTATATAGCTAAGCCAACCATGAATATACATTTTTAATTTTTTTCTTTTATAAGAAATGGTATGGGTTCTCTGCAGTAAAAATATTCGAAATGGAAATGCATACATTGGTAATGCATTACATAGGTTTTTATCTCATGCTCAAAAATGTGAAATCAGATTTATTACTATCATTAATCTAGTCTTCACGGCACTAGAGATATTTTTTTTTTTTAATTTTTTTTTTAACGTTTTTATTTATTTTTGAGGCAGAGAGAGACAGAGCATGAATGGGGGAGGGGCAGAGAGAGAGGGAGACACAGAATCGGAAGCAGGCTCCAGGCTCTGAGCCATCAGCCCAGAGCCCGACGCGGGGCTCGAACTCACGGACCGCGAGATCGTGACCTGAGCCGAGGTCGGACGCTCAACCGACTGCGCCACCCAGGCGCCCCTAGAGATATTTATTAATGATACTGCGAAGTCAAACAAATATGGTTGGCTATTATATAATAAGAGTTGTGTTTAAAATTATGAGGATGCAATTATTCACTCAATATTAATGAAGTCAGGAATGGTGAACATGTTATGAACAGATTGTGAATAACATTTAGGTATTTGTTTTGTACACACGTTATGAAATATTCTATAACTCAGTCTTATAACCTAGTACAACAATCTATAAATACAAAAACTATGGGTTAGCCTAAAATTATGTCACCTACAAAAGTATTTACACATTCATTCAAAGATTTGAAAGAAGTTGGTACAAACCTCAGTCCAATTTCCTGTACCTTAAACATCTATTTATACTCTAATAGAACTTTTTCTTACAATGAAGACTCAAAAGTACTGTGAAATTTTTAATTATTGAAGACTGAATTAATATGTTTTAGAAAATGTTTCAACTTTTTAAAAACATAAACATTTTCTGGTTAATCCTTATTTAAGCAAAAAAATCCAATTAAACAATGCTCTGACTCCAGTACTTCCAAATGTGAAATAAAAACTGTAAAACTTATACAGAGTAGTACACATTGTAAACTTCTAACAAGTAGAGAAACTGTGTACACACACACACACACACACACACACACATATGCATACTATTACTGATAACTCATATGATTCATGAATAATAAAAATTACTAAACACTTCAAAACATGCCTTGACTCCAACTATCCATATTCATCATGTTAAACTTTAAAATACAAATATACTTACCTTGCCAGGCCGAAAAAATACTTTTGTTAACCCAAACTTGTAGTCAATTTCATTCAAGCCTAAAGCTTTAAAAAGAGCCTGAAAAATAAAAGTTCAAAAGTTAAATGCCAAATAGTAGTTAGCAAGAAAGACAGTTCATAGCTAAGAAATTTCAATTTAGGCAGTATTCATACCTTGCAAAACAGTCTTGGATCTAATCTTGCAAGTTTATCTGGCATATACTTTTTATACATGTTGTAGAGTTCATGAAAGGAAGCTCGTGATGGGAAACCACCCTGCATTAAGTCCAAAACAGACACCATACCTAGATTCATAAACAAACACAAATTACTGCCAATCTCTGCACCTAAGTCCAAAAATAACTTGTGAATGATCAATTTTATAAATTAATGTTTAGAAAGGGGCAATTTATACGAATCATCAGCAAAGAAATATTACATAGGGACTATCATGTCCATACTCAATATGTACCAACTTACCCACCACCTAAAACTATTGTAGCAAATTTCATCTAAAACCAGCAGGACTAATCATTTTCTAGGGCACAAACTACTAGTCTCTAGAAAGCTCAAATCTAGTTTGTATCTTTTTTCTGCTAAAAACCTATGTCACAATCAACAGTATAGGAGGTAAAGGCCTGCATTAATTCACTTTCTAAGTCCTGAGGTTAATTTTTTAAAAAGATTCCTAATACAGTCTCTAAGAAGTAGCCCCAAGTTCTCACTCAAGCTTATACAAGGCAAAAGAGAAAGAAAGGGGAGCTCAGTATTTCACTATAAAGATCCCTGTTCACTCACCTCTCAAAGAAGCTAGTCTATTGGGGTAAAGAGTCTATAGAAGGAGTATCTATTTTCAGTATAACTCTAGTACGTCTAATTTGAGCCTTGAGTCAGTATGAAATTTTCACATCAGGAAAAGCATACATAGTCAGGGAAAGGTTCAACAATTGTAGATAATGCCAGGACTTTTATTTACAAAAAGGCCTGTATTTCACTCCCTGAGACTTTCATATCAATGGAGATAATAAGATTATTCAACAAAGCGTTAAGACAAATGGCTAGCCATTTAGAAAACAAATGTTAACACTGGACGCCGGATCCCTCCTCACTCCTTATACCAAAATAAATTCCTGGTGGTCAAAAATTTAAATTGGCAAAATGAAACTACAAAATATATTATTTTTAAATAAGTGGATTGTTATTTTAAAAATAATCTCACAGGAAAGATATCTTTTCTAGAGAGTCAGACTGAATTTTAACCTATCAGACTGGCAAAGATATAAAACACCAATAGTACTCAAAGTTGACCAATAGTACTCAAAGTGTAAGAAAACACACACATATACTACTGGTGGGAAAGTAAACCAGTGCAACAATTTTGGATGGCAATTTGGAAATATTTATCCTCTTGACTCAGTACTTTCTACTTCTACTTCTATGAATCTATCCTACAACTTGTCACACATGTGGACAAAAATACACATTGAGAATGCACACATGTCCACTGGATCGCTGAAATAGAAAAAAATACAGAAATAATTTAAATATCAATGAATTAAATGATATTACAACCATATGGCAGAATATGGTGTATTAATTTACAAGAATGGGCAAAGCTTTATTTAACCAATACAAAAAATATACCCAAGACACAAAACTAAGTCATCACACCTGAGAAGACTTTTTAGTTATTATTATTGTGTACTATTTGATTTTTTCTTAGAGTCAACTATATAACTATTATAATTTTTAATACTAATTAACGAAGCACATAAAGGCAATCATTCCTAAGGAAAGAAATCTCTAAAACTAAATCTAGTTAGTTCTAGGCTCCGCTCAAGAAATAAAAGATTTGGCTAGTATTATTACAATTCTTGCCCATGTGTATCAAATAAACAAGTACCCTTGGGAACGTACACATGTGCCACCTCTGAGTCCCCTAGCTTGCTCTGTAGCTGAAGACAACATATGAACTTACAAAAGTTCATTAAGAATTTCATGAAGCTTCGGGGCGCCTGGGAGGCTAAGTCGGTTGGGCACCTGACTTCGGCTCAGGTCATGATCTCACCGCTCAGGGGCTCAAGCCCCACGTCAGGCTCTGTGCTGAAAGCTCGGAGCCTGGAGCCTGCTTCCAGTTCTGTATCTCCCTCTCTCTCTCATGCTCTGTCTCTTTCTCTCAAAAATAAATACACGTTAAAAAAATTTTTTTTTGAAAAAGAATTTCATGAAGCTTAACAAATTACCAAGCCTAGGGCTGCTTTCTCAGCACTTGAAGCTAATTTACTCTAAAGACCTTTCAACACTTAAAAAAAAAAAAATGTCACCAAACCAAGTACTCTTCCTTCTAGAAGTGTGACTGGTGAAGGGCTTATTGGTGCAGTCTGGCTGGTTATATTCAGAATCCTCTTTGCTGCCAGAGACAGGCAGCACAGCCCCAAGGTTACAGAGGAAGAACACCTGCCTTCTCTTACCTTCCCCTACTTTGCCCTGGTGTTGGCTGATCAGAAGATAGTAACTTTAGTAAAAGAAGTCCTAAATCAATTAATTCTTCTTAAATCAGAAAAAAATAATGAAAACAGAAAGGTAATCCAGAATTCAAATCTTAAATGTCTTTATTTTACAAAGCTTCATAAGTATTTTTATTTCTACTGGTTATTGGGGTGTTTTGTTTTTTCATTTTCCTCATTACCTAGCCACATGATTAGAACCAGTTCTATATTATTTTACTATTATTATTACTTTAAAAAAAAAGTCAAACTACTATGAATTGGTGTCATCTACTAAACTGCCAACACATCTTAGCATATTGAAATACACTGCTTAACTGAAAGATAAATCCTAGCTAAAGCATCTATAACCCCACACTCTACCAATTTAAAAGTCTATATAGCTAAATGTAAACATGCTTGACTTGCCAGGACACTGGATGCTCATTTAGGAAATAAATGATTTATTGTATTAGGCTAAACAAACCATGAAAAGAAATTTAAATGAGAAAGGAGTCAAACTCAAAATAAAAACTATCTGAAGAAAATATCACAAAAATACATCCATATGTACGAATATGGCAGACATGAATTATTTAACATTACAGTATTTGTTAAAATTATTAACAAAAAGTCTTCACATGTGCCAGACCGTGCATTTCATTCAACAAATATTTACTAAGTCTAGTATAAGCTCTGCACTGCTCAGAGGCTGGGATAAATGTGCAAGCCAAAACAGACACTGTTTCTGCCCTTGAGAGATTTATAGGTTAGAGAAAAAAATTACATGATTGCACAAATCTATATATAATTTATGGCTAAAATGAAGGTGCTCAGCACTCTTTACTCAGACCCCTCTTTCTGTTAAGGATATCAATAAAGGCTTTCACAAGGAAAGGACAATCAAGCGTAGAAATGAAAGATGAAGACAAAAGTCAGTCAAGAGCGTCTCAGAGGAAGCAGTATGTGCACAGGCCTTGTGACAGGAGGGAATATGGAGAACTTAAGGAACCAAACAAAGGCCAGCATGTCTGGAGCACAGAGAGGAGAGAGAGAGGAGAGAGAGATGGAGCTAGGAACACATGGGCCAGACCTTTGGGGCCTCATAAGCTACTAGGATTTTACTCTTTCCCCTAATAATACTCAGAAGCCATTACAGCATTTTGAGCAGTAAAAAGATGTGATCAGACTTGAGTTGTAAAGCAACAATTCTGGATATATGTGAAGAACAGACGGAGCAGATGCAAGGAGAATACTTAGGAAGCTACAGCAAAAAGCCTGGTGAAAGATGGTGATAGCTTGGATTGGGAGTACTAAGACTCACTGTTTGCCAGCAGAGCAGATCTTAAATATTCTCACCACAAAAGAGAACTGGTAATTACGGGATCTGATGAGACTGTTAGCAAATGCTATGGGGATAATCATTTTACATACAGAAGTATATCAAATCAACATGTTGTACACCTTGCCTTTATGTTATAAGTCAGTTATATTTTGATAAATCTGGGGGGGGGGGGGACAAAGACTATTTAGGAGGTCACATCAGGCAGTGGGGACAGAGAATACATAACTATGCTGTGCAATATGGCACCCACTAGCTACATGGTTTGCAGTTGCACTAGCCACATGTGACTATTTAAATTTTTAAAAATTAAAATTAAATTTAAAAATCAGTACCTAAGTCATACTAGCCACATGTCAAGTGCTCAACAGCCAGAGGCATCTACCATATTGCACAACACAGATATAAAATATTTCTATCAACATGGAAAGTTATATCAAACAGCACTGGGAAGAGTGAGAAAGAAACAGGCCTAAACCAAAGCGTGAAAAACTCTAACAAACACTACCCAGAGAAAAGAAGACCCTGCAGAGGAGTTGAGAATTTCCAGAAAATTAAAAAGAAAAGCAGGGAGCACCTGGGTGGCTCAGTCTGTTAAGTGTTAGACTTCAGTTCAGGTCATGAATTCGAGCTCCAAATCAGGCTCCCTGCTATCAGCATGAAGCCTCCTTTGGATCCTCTGTCTCGCTCTCTCTATCTGCTCCTCTCCAGCTCTGTCTCTCTCTCTCTCTCAAAAATAAATAAATACTAAAAACAAAAACAAAAAAAGAAAAAAAAAGAAAATCAGGGACATGCTCTGATTCAGGAGCCAAGGAAAGGATACATTAATGGGCCCAATCAAGTCAAATGTCAATGTCCACTAAGATGAGGACTGAAAAAGGAATATCTGATTTAGGATCAGGTAAATCTCAGGTGACCTTATCAAGAATTATTTTGTTGTGGAGCACCTGGGTGGCTTAGTTGGTTGGGCAGCTAACTCTTGATTTCAGCTCAGGTCATGATCTCATAGTTTGTGAGTTGGGGTCCCACATCAGGCTTCGCAATGACAGGATGAAGCCTGCTTGGGATTCTCTCTTTCCCTCTCTGCCCCTCCCTGCTCGTGTTCTTGCTCTCTCCCTCTCTCTCAAAAACAACTTGAAAAAAAGAAAAGGAAGTACTCTGTTGGACTGATCAAGGTGAAAGCTGAATTATCTTGGGTTAGAGAGTGAGTGGAAGGCAAGAAACTGAGAAAGCAAAAATATAGGCTATTCTTGGACAGAAAAGGACAAACTATAGAATAAACAGTGAGGCTAGAGATAAGGAAATAGCTGGAAGGGAATGTGGGTCAGAGGAAATTAAGATTAAGACTCCACATGTTTAAATGGTAGTGAGAGAGACTACCTCAAAGGGAATGATTCAATACAAATAATCGATATTGAAGATTCAAAAGAAAGTAGGAAGGGATGATTCCAAAGAACTATAGTCTCAACTTGGAAGAGAGGCACTTCCACCTTCTTAGCAAAAGGGAAGGTTATGCAGGTAGGTAGCAGTGTTTGGTAGCACACAGGTGAAGCTTTCCATCTTCTAGTAAGAAGCTGAGGCTGTCTATTGGCAGAGCTTCAGAGATCTGGAGAGAGCAGGGTGGGTTTGCCTAAAGCTTATACAATTGTAATTTAAGAAAAAAGTACAAAATTACAAAATACAAAAGAATATAAAAGCAGGTACAGGGCTTTCAAAGGAGCTCATCTAAATGAGGGACGCTGAAGCTTAAGTGACCCTAGCTTTATAATGAATCTGACTTTGAGAGGAGCAAAATAAGGAGTAAGAAAGACCAGAGAGCTTAAGGAAGTATCACAAATTTGGGATGGAGCAAAAGCCAAGTAGAGGACTCATGCCCTGGGAGACAGGAGGCGTAGCATGGGTGTGGAGAGAAGATGGGCATGCAGTACAGGAAAAACAGTGAGCCTTGTGCCTAAGACTTCTATGACTGAGCAAAGTTAGAAGGTGGCAGGTGAAAGGTGGAGAGTGATAGTTTAGCCAAATGCACAGAAGTTCTGCAGCAGCCAAGGGCATTGTGTTTTCATTTTTTTGTAAGCAGTGGAGTGAGAGCAAGGACACCAAAACCCACCTCCTGACCCAGCTATTTAAGGAATGAGAAATGAACTACTGCCAGCCCGAGAAGGCCTGGGTGGCTCAGTCCATTAAGTGTCTGACTCTTGATTTTGGCTCAGGTCATAATCTCAAGTTTCATAAGGTCAAGCCCTGCTTCAGGTCAGCATGAAGCATGGAGCCTGCTTGGGATTCTCTCTAACTCTCCCTCACTCTCTGCTCCTCTCCCACTCATGCTCTCTCACTCTCTCAAAATAAATAAATAAACTTAAAAAAAAAAAAAAAAACCTACTTAAGGGACATCTAGGTTTGCAGTTAAAGAGTTTTCATAAATTTTACTTCAATGCTGTAAAGTTGCTTTATTTCACAATAAACTATATCCCAATTTGCTAAAATAACTTGCTAGCCATGCTTTTCTTATAATTTAAGGAAATAGAAAATAAAAATCTTACTGTACTTAAAAACAATCAAGATAGCTGTGACTGGTTTAAAAACATTCCCAACACACATGGATATAAATTATAAAAATATGAAAATACCTAGGAGTGCCTGGGTGGCTCAGTCGGTTGAGCCTCCGACTTCGGCTCAGGTCATGATCTCACAGTCTGTGGGTTTGAAGCCCGCGTTGGGCTCTGTGCTGACAGCTCAGAGCCTGGAGCCTGCTTCAGATTCTGTGTGTCTCTCTCTCTCTAACCCTCCCCCGTTCATGCCCTGTCTGTCTCAAAAATAAATAAACATTAAAAAAAAATTTAAAAATATATATATATGAAAATACCTGAACATTGAAGTTGAGACAAAATCTGGGCACCTTCAAAGTGGTGGCTTGTCATCTTTAAGTTAGGTTTGATACAACGAATAAAGCTTGCACCCTAGGAGAATAAAGATACTTTTTAAGACAATACAATAAGCATTCTTATTTTTCTATTTCTATGAAAATCAGTAACTATCAAGCATGTTAACATTAATATCTGAACCTCTTTTAAAATAATCACTAAAGAATCTAAAACTTAATTAGCATACTTTCAAAATTTCAAGCTTGGAATGAATTTCTGCATTATATACTAATGTTAGAAACATAGTACATTTTAGATTTGAGTACCAAAAATTGTGTTCTTGTAAAAAGAAAAGTCTTTCATTGAAAAATATTTTAACATATTTACATATAATACATTTTTCAGACTGATACATATATGATTTTATTCTACATTTAAGTATATTTATATGCTATATTTCTGTGGTAAGAAAATTTTCCTATAACAAGACAAAGTAATAAAATTATGCCTCTCAAAATTTAGACCAAAGTGGGGAAAAATAAGTCAACCTTTTTCATCATTCTGTAAGTCCCTAAGCTGCACCACTTCACATTTTAAAGTTCTGTTTGTTAAACAGCATTTTTTTACAGCTTTTAAAGGCATTCATTTAGAATCAGTTATCGGATTACATTGAATGAGGCACAAAGAATATGGATATGTGCACAATGAACCTGTTGAGTATGAAAGTGAATATACCAAACATCCAAATAACTGTTCCTTTTCAGAGCAGTCCCCTTAAAAAACTGAATAGTTATTTCAACAAGGATGCTCACTGCAAACACTTTCAGAACACTTTTTGGAAGTATCTTCTTATAAATCACAAAAGTACTCTCATTATTTGCCCTGTATTTGGTGTAACCTATATTTGGGCCATAAAGATAAAGGTAAAATACCCTCCTCATCAGACTTGGTTTTTAAAGATGTTTAGTTCCTAAGAGATAAATATTTGCAAACAATGAGAATATCTGCTAATGCTTCCAAAAGCAAGTCTAACAATAAATTAAGCAATAACAGCATCAAAAGAATAAATATTTGGCTTTTCAAAATGACTACGTGAAAAGGAAGAATACCTGGTTAAGTTCTGTAGATCTGTTTAAAAAATAAGCCTCGCCTTGAATCATGCCCACATAACCCACATATCATACTTCTTTCTCTGGTAAATTTTCCATTAAAAACCAGGGTGAACTACTAAAATGTCTAGTTAATTAAAAAAGGGGGGAGGGAATCCTAGGAAATATTGCCTCTATAACAGGGCATAAAAATGTTATGTCCATTTTTTCCATGACAACACTGTCAGGCTGGAGAATGTTACTACTAGAATGATAAAATGAAAATGAATTACATGCATTATCTTTAATCCTAAAAAATATATTTTCTTTCTCCACATAAATAACTAATTATTTTCACTTTTCTGAAACTACAGGATAATCTGAATTGAGTAACATTTGAGAGAATTCTGTATATTTATAAAATAATGTGACTTCCCATATATATTTGACTTTCTTCAGAACAAGCCTAACCAAAATGACAACCATTTAAAAAACTAATTTTTTTAACAAGGGAATTCAGTTTTAAATTAATTTCTAATTATTCTAGGTTTACTCTGTTTATTTGAGTAATTACTAACAGTAATTTCAGAGGACTATTTAAAAACTCTGAATTTTTAAAAATTTTACTCACAGTACTTCGAAGTTTATCCAGAAGCAGATTTAACTGTGTCTGCAGAAGAAAGCAAATCACTTTACTATTTCAAAAAGCAAAAGTACACAATGTCATAAGTTACCATTAGCTCTCCAACATTAGCATAAAATAACATGCAATAACATCAACATACAACACAGTGCAACTTAACAACTGATAAATTCTTTTACAGTAACATGCAAAATATATGGCTAATATGATGACAAGGACAGTAACTTATACTAGTCATACAGAACTTGTATAATTAAAAGACTGAAAATTAGCAATGCTATAAAATATACACACATACTTGCAGGCGGGATGAATGAGGGAAAAGTGTACAGGCAACAAAGGAAGTACATGAAAATGCAGGGGATGCATTCCATAATAGATCAACAGAGCTGTACTTGAATATGTAGCAAGCTGGGTGCAGTTTCTGTCACACTCCATTGAAGAATGAAGACATACTTAAAATACACACTAATGGTATTAGAAATGTTTTATATAACACTTATCATAAATGAAATTGTCCTGCCTAGCTGTCAAAACCCTCTTGGCTATTTTAAAATATTTTACATTCCAATTATTTTTAAAAGCTTGGACAATTTTCTCAAAAACAACTTGACAATGTATACTACAAGTTACTATATTTTCCTGTTTCTAATAATATTAAGTGACAGTAATTTACTCTGGTTTAATAATACATTAAAATCATGTTTTGCTTTACTTCTCTGCAAAGTCAATTATATAAAATTCTCATATCAATTTTATACTAAGATGCTTATTATACTACTTACAGAAGATAAATCCAGATGTTAATTCCTAAATTAATATATTGGATCAATCCAATATGTTAATAATAATTATTATTTTTAATAATAGTAATTATTTAATATTTAATAATAGTAATTATTATTATTATTATTAATAGGTAGACTGTACTGAATACTTTCTATGAGTCAGGCACTGCTCAAAGATTTTCACAGGAATGATCAGGTTCAAACCACAAACAATTCAAATTAAGTATGTATTATCAGCCTCATTTTTCAGGTAAAAGCATTATGGCCCAGAGGGATAAATTACTTGCCTATGATCATGGAACGAGTAACGGTAAAGCCAAGATTCCAACAGTTCATTCTCTTACACATGAAACTACAGTATACTTCAGACATCATAGGCTTAAGTTATAAAAATGGAGTAAATTTCTGACTGGATTAAAAAAAACACAGTCACACCCCACTTATCTGGTTGACTGAGTTCTGACAACTTTGATCAATCTGGACCACAAACAACTGAAAAGCAAGTACGAGAGGCACTAATTTGAAAAGAAAACAAATGTCACGAAGTCCATGCCTCTTAATCCATAGACTAAGCATGGTATTCTCCAAAAAAATGGAGATAAACTAATTCAGAAGAGAAGCAGCAAAAATAAACTTGAGAGAAGAGGGAAGACTGTCAATTATCAAGGAAGCAGTCAAGGACCATAAGGCATAAGGATAAACAGTTTTATGAAACTCATGCTCTATTTGTATTTTATTTTTAAGCATACAAATATTCATGTACGTAACAATAGAGTAAGACTTCCATCAAAGACGATTGTTTTCTAAATCACTAACAGTAAAAGAGTTATGTTTCAAATAACCTGAAAATGTTACTCTTCGGCAGAGAACCTGTGGTTCTCAGAAATGATGGGTAACTGAAGTCTTACTGTAAATGCTAGCCTGTTTTCTTTTATTGCCTTACGTAACTTGAATTTAACAAGCTATTCTACTATATTTTAAATTAAGAATTACTATTAAAACATCATTTCAAAGTATCTCAACACATTTTTGAAATTTATTAGTAATATCACTCAGTTATAGTTTTTAGCAGTTTAATGTGCAAAATACATCCTATTGAATGTAAGTAATATTTAGGCATTTCATATCTCAACATAAAAGAATACTTTAATTCAAAGAATTTTAAGAATGTTTTGTTTTTATTTATACTGTCTAAAATTTCAAGTATGTTCTTTCAAGCAATACTACTATAATATTACATTATGCAAATAATAATATCCACTTCATATAGGCTAACATACTATTTTATACTAATCTGCTATCATGTGTCTATTCAGGAATTTCAAAATATACAAATAAGAGAAAAAGTATTGCTCAAGAGAATCAGGAACTCATAATGAATATAACATAACAAAGTTAAAGAATTTTTATTCAATTACTTGTAAAGTATTATCAACTTTCTCCTATATTTATATATACTTTAAAAAAATCTAGGTTTATAAACATGATTTCATCGAGATAGTTAATTAGAGCCCATTTCTATCCACAAGGGATTTCAGGAGGCTTACATTGTTGCTATTATTATAGTATTCTGATGCTTAAAGAGTTTCTAATTACATCATTTTTAATATTTAAAGTACACATAATAGAAGGCATATGCAGAGGTTTTTTGTATATACAACAATACTTTGTGAAGATGTATACAAGAGAAATTAATCCTATGTCTTTGTTCTATTTATAATTTTTTATTCATTAAACTTGTGATAGAAAAGTTTTTAAATTACCTTTTTCTATGCTAAATACTCAACAATTAAAACCAATTCGTGTTCCATTTCTAAGACACATCATGTGTCAATTCCCTGTCAGACCTCAAAGAATAAATTTTTGATCTAAAATTAATAAAACAAATGAGATGTTCTTCAATGTTAAATAAGCAGTTTGAAGGGTTTGTCACACAGAGCATTTATCTTTTACAAAGTTATCAAAAGCTTTAATCAAATTTTAGTGTAAAACACAGTGAGAGAAAACACATTGAAAATAAATTAAAAACTAAATTAATAACTTGAGACGGGCTCTTTTTAACATGGCAGCCATTCTATAAATGAGAGTCCAGGAAGGTGATCATTTACCTGAAGCCCCTGGCTGTGCCTGCTTTTCCTCTCTCAACTCAACTAGTCCTCTCTAGCCATCCCGAGCTGGACTACTCCAGCTAAAACAAAACTGCTGAATGAGGAAGGAAACAGAAAACACATGGGAAAGAGAAGGTTCGAAGGTCAACCAAACAGTAAGCAGAAGCAAGAACATTAGGAGAAGCAGGTATGAATCAGATATGTTAAGCAACAAGAAAGAACAGACCATAAGATTTTAAGAATTTCTGTATGTTCAATTACTACACCTATTTTATGTTATTTTGTATACAAATATCAACAATGCAGGGTCTGCTCTTGCACTTCACTCATGGGATTTCTGACAGTGATCTGCATTATCCTCTGTAAAGTATAAAACAATATATTTTATTTGAAATGCACTAAAAACAAATTTTCAAATAATAAATTTAACACAAATACCTTAAACTTGTTTCCCACACTGATGAAGCTAAGTTTTCCTGCTTTTTGTTTAGTATCTTTGTTGTTGTTTGTAGATGATTCAAATAATTCTCGTATAAATTTATCCCTGGATTCACATATTAAGGATTCAAGAGACATATGTAAAGCATCATTATTTTTTTCCACAAATTGGGTCTGAAAAATAAAGCAAACAGGAATGATTCAGTCCATCCCTTGGTAATATCCCTTGATACAGCTCTGCTCAACAGAATTTGAGATGACAAAACTGTTCCGCATCTGCACTGTCCAACACAGTCCCCACACATGAAGTGTGCCCAGTGTACTGAGGAACTGAATTTTAAATTTTATTAAATTTAAACTGAAATAACCAGATGTGCCTGGAGGTTAACATTATGTGCGGCGCAACTTCAACTTCAAATGGTTTTCTCTTAGTAAAAGTCACACTCACTGTTTCATAGCACACTGCCCCTGCAAAATGCCTGATAATGAAGCCTTCATCATCTCTGATGTTCCTATGGACTGCCAGCTTAGATTTTCTGGGTATCTGAAAAGAGTACATGCATTAGTTATTAAATTATCAAAAAAATATTACATAATCTCCTTAGAAAACATCTGGGATGTGAAACACTTAAAATTACATGGGAATTTTTCACACTTCACACAATTATACTGCCTTTGAAACACCTAGTAAGCTTTAGACTACCAATGAAATGTAGCAAGTATTTGGTTATAATCTCTCAAAAAAGAAAAAATGAGTCAGACAAAAATAAACAATGTAAATATGCAAAACAATGGGCACTTTATAAAGTTAACTGCCTATGTCTAAAGTAGTGGTTCTTGACTTAACTGGTGAATTAACTGGAAAACTTTTAAACCCCCTAAAGCCCGTATCATTTACGTCAGGTGATTTGAAGGTACAACCAAGGTTGAGAAGCACTGTTCTAAAAAACATCTGAAATCAGTACTTCTCCCACTTTCAAAACTATACATCCTAACATGTTTATACAATGAGCCTGAATCTATCTGAAGGACACTGAATCATTTTAGGGCTATACTGTCAATGACAATATCTCATATTTAAAAGTTTCCAAAATGCCTTCACATAAAAGAATATATCTGACCCTCAAAATAACCTAAGGATAAGAAAGACAACCTCATTTAAAAATGAAAAAACTAAGACTTTGAGAACATTACCAGGCTTTTTCTAGGTGAGAGGGCTAGCAGAGCACAGAGCCTCTTCTTTGTGAGGTGATACACCAGTATAAGCCAGAACAAGGGCCCTGCAGTCAAAATGCCCAGCCTGATTCCCAAATCCACCACTTCCTTACTATGCTACACATGACTGGTCACTTAACCTCTCTGTGTACATCTCCCCATCTCTAGCATGGGCATACAAACAGGATCTACCCCAGAGATTATGAGTATTAAATAAAATAACTTAAGTAAAACCTTCAGATGACTGGCACATACGAAGTGCTCAATAAATGGTTATTATTACTTTTATTTCCAAAGAATTACAACAAAAGTAATGGCTTATAAAAATTAGAATTTACTGTCTTGCTCTTGTTCTCTTTGAAGACAAGCAGCCAAAGTCCATTCTTGATGTTTTAGCTTGTTGTCCTTGTAGTTATATGTACTACATAACTCAGGGTTCTCTGAGGCCCTGGTCACAATTTTGTTCACTAGCAATCTGTACTCTTGGTAAAGCAAGCTGGTCACAACAAAGACTAGTGAACAGTGAATATACAGGACCGGATATACATCTTCAATCTTAGCAAAAGTTTTGGTGAGGATTCGTATCACTTGATTTCTATCTCCACTGAAGAGACAGGCTCTGCATTATAAGAAATATTTAAGGACATAGAAGAACTCCAAGTCAGTGGGGCACGTGGTTGCTAGATTCAGTCCCTAGAGAAGGTTATCACAACTACATCAACTTTTCAAGTAAATGCATCCAACCTGTTTACCTAACACATTCTTAACTTAGTTAATGATGTAAGGAAACAAGAATACTAGTCTTCATTCAGTTCAGCTCCTGGATCCATCAAAGCAATGACTGATATACTATGGTACAATTTCAAAATAATAAACAGTATGGGAGCCATCTGCAAGTCTAAGCAGCTTTACTTTTCTTCTTTCCTCCCTTTCTTTCTTTGTTATTCTCTGTAAGATAAGGCAGTACCTATCTTCCTGGATGAAATTAACATCCGTATTTTTCTGTGCTAATTGGGCACAAGGATGGAGCTGTCTTTGTATTACCTCAAGGGATGATGGTTGAGTGTAAAGATAAATACAGAATTAGGTGAACCCAGGAAACACTTCAATAGCCTCAGGGTCCAGCCTCATGAAGAAAACCCTACTGTTCACTGGTATAAGGATTCAAACACAGCTCTATGACCCAACAGCAGTTCAGGGAACCAGGTCCTCTAAACCCTTCGGAAGTGTACTTCTCATTTATTACCACTGATCTCTGTGTTTTTCCCTGTAGTTAATTTTTCTACTGCTTCAGTTCTGTGTCTCTGAGTATATTTCCCATTCAAAAGTCCCTAGGAAAGAGCATCAAAATAAATTGGCTACCCATTATCTAATATGGATTGCTTGCACAAGTCAGACTCTAAGCCATAAACTTTATTACTGGTCTTAGGAATGTGCAGACTGGTGGCTGCTTGTGATTCTAGATGCTAACCCCTGGAACATGATCCAGGTCACATGACAGAAGCAAAGCAAATGGTGTCCATTTTGCTAGAAGGAAGAACATAAAAATAGCAAGTAAACCTGTTTATCCATTTTAGATAGATGAAATGTACTTTCCATCCAGCTAAAAGGGCCTTCATTAGAGAGATCATCATCATCCAAGATACACATATATAAACTAAGGGCCTATCTATAGAGGATGCTGTGCTGGATAAATTATAGTTTTTCTAAGCCCCATATAATTTATTATTCTAATTACTTAATATGCAACATCTTTCTAAAGGTTTCTCTTCCCACCACAGGGTCTCAATTTTGGAATGGCAAACTCACAGTGAGTCGGAAATGTTCTTTGTGTTTCTGGTGAACTGCAGATGTAAAGTGTTGATCACTTGGCTGGGGAAGGCGATTTTCTTCATCTAAAATATCCAGTATCCCCACTAATTTTGATTCAATTAAATCTATTCCAAAAAAAGTCAAAATATGACAGGGTAAAAACATTTTAAGGATATGTGAACAACTTACTGATTATAAATTTAAAGGACTGGTCAGAAGTAATGTAACAGATGACTGTATTGTAAGTATCTTCACAGGCTATAGAAAGCAGATAGATTTTATTTCAGATTTAGCAATCTATCAGAAAGTAACATCATAAACAGGTTTCCCCCACTATGGAAAAGTTTGCTTTATGCCACTTCACTTTTACAAAAGGCCTATATTAGTACCTGCTTTCATAGAAAGAAACCCAAAAAGAATTTTCGCATTTGCAAAATGGTAACTGCTTCTCTGATTTACACTATTTTGGTTTATGAAAAGTTTCATAAAAATGTTGATAGCGGGGGAAACTAATATAGGTTCTAGAAAAACAAGTTCACAAACATATGATTAATGTAAAACCATTCCAATTTGTAAGCTTGGATGAGAAGCTAAGGAACCAAAAATTCCTCCTCTTCCATATGATATCTACATTCAAAATGAAGTAAAAGTACAGAAGCTTTTTCATGCTTAGCTTTTAAAATCTACTTTTCAATAGTAATTCAAATGCCTTCCAACAAAACTTCAGTAACAGGACATTTTTATGCTCCCTTCATGTTGTTTGAATTTCTTGCTTGTACAAAATAACTATAAAGTGCTCAAATACAGCATATAAAAACTACTAAATGGGACACACTTCAAAAGCCATAATATGTAAGAAGAGAAATCAAAATTCGAACTGCATTGCTCAAAGAATGATGCTTTTTAGGCAACTGGTGATGGTGAAGGGGGGGGCATGCAGAACTAAACCATAAATGAGTATTTTGATAGGTGTAGAAGGATATGAAAGTGCGCTGAAAGATAAATGGCAGGGGAGGAATTCCAGCCAAGATATCATATCACAAAATCAAAGGCACAGAGATCTGAGAAAGGCTGTGATATGTAAAGGCAATGCTCAGTGAGCCAACTAGCATGTAAGTGCTTTGAAAAGTTGTGCCAATGTGAAGTATTATTATTATTATTATTATTATTATTATTATATTACACTATCTTGTCCAAATGTAGCATGAGTTACTGACTCCATTGTGAAACTGAGTTTGCAAAAAACAAAGTTTGACCAACAGTTGATTTTAGAGATGAGGTGGGAAAGAAAAGGAAGATTAAGCACTAGCTCAGAGGTGAGAGAAAAAGGTTCCTTTACTGATAAAAACAGACACAAAGACCCTATTCTCCTACTGCACAGCATTATCTGGATATGACTCACGAAACTTGTGAGACCAACTTGCAATTGGCCAGTGGGTGCTGCCAATGCAGGGAACAGAAATAAGGGAACTGCAGAACCACAGAGCCAAACACTGAAAAACCTCACTTGGAGCCTGGCTAACATGGGTTTCCTTAGGTGAGTAATTCATCCCTTTACTACTTACGCAGTTTAGTTTCCTTCTTTTTTATTTTTTTTATTTTTTTTAAATGTTTATTTTTGAGAGACAGAGACAGAGACCAAGCGTGAGCGGGGGAGGGGCAGAGAGAAAGGGAGACACAAAATCTGAAGCATGTTCCAGGCTCTGAGCTGTCAGCACAGAACCCAATGCGGGGCTCAAACCCATGAACTGTGAGATCAAGACCTGAGCTGAAGCCCGATGCCTAACCAGCTGAGCCACCCAGGCACCCCTGTTTCCTTCTTAAGTTACTCACATGTTAGGTTTAAGAACGAAAATATTGATCACAGCAAACAGAAAAAATTTTAGGAAAATTTTCAACATACTGAATTTGATGCCTTGGTAGGAAAAATAAACTCCCAGTAGTACCAGAGAAGTAAAACCTCTCCAATACCACAGCTTCAAGTCCTATAACTAGTAATATCAATCACAGAACACAGAAAAATTACTAGTAAAAGCATTCACTATATCTTCCCATAGTTCCCAAAAGTGGAATAAAAAAACATACCTATACAGTCCTGATTATCCACATAATGCACTTCATTAACACCTAAACCTTCTTTTTGATAGAGTTCTTGTTCCTAAAATGAAATAATCATAATCATAGATATGGAAATACTGTAAAAGAAATGGCTTGTTTTGTGCCACTTCTGATCATAACATTTACTGATTAGTCCAGAGTACAAAGGTTCATACCAATAAGTTCAGGAGCTAAAGAGACTTACAAAACATTAGGGAAGATAAATCCTTGTTCCTAAAGCAATATGAAGTCAGAAATTAAATGGCCAACATATGATTTACATATGTGGAAATTTTCCCTCCGGCAGATAAGCATATTTTTCTTGAAATATGCAGAGATCTGTTTGTAACCATTCAAAAGCAAGGAAAGACCAAGGCTTTGAAATATCTTTAGCAATTTTAAATTCATTTTTTAAATTTAATTTTACTTTATTTTAGAGAGGGAGAGAGCACGAGCAGGGGAAAAGGGCAGAGGGAGAGAGAGAACCCCAAGGAGGTCTCATGCTCAGCACGGAGCCCGACATGAGATCATGACCTGAGTCAAAATCAGGAGTCAGACACTCAACCAACTGAGCCACCCAGGCACCCCGTTAGCAATTTTAAAGTCAAACTTCTCAGTAAAATAGACCAAGAGTTAACGAACTTTTTCTGTAAAGGGCCAGACAGTAAATATTTTCAGCTGTGGGCCATAGTGTCTTTTTTTTTTTTCTTAAATATGAAATTTATTGTCAAATTGGTTTCCATACAACACCCAGTGCTCATCCCAAAAGGTGCTCTCCTCAATACCCATCACCCATCCTCCCCTCCCTCCCACCCCCAATCACAGAAGTCCATGAGGGAGGGGAAGAAAAAAAAAGAGGTTAGAGAGGGAGGGATACAAAGCATAGTATCTTTGTCAAAACTACTTAATTATGCCACTGCAGCACAAAAGCAGCCACAGATAACAGTAAATGAAAAAGCATGGCTGTGTTCCAATAAAACTTCATTTGCAAAAATAGGCAGCATGTTGGATTTCCCCCAAAGGCCGGAGTCTACCAACCCCTGAAATGTACAGAAGAATGTAAAAACCGGCTGTGATAATTTTTAAAAGTTTAAAGAAGAGCTAAACAAACTAAACTGTTTTAGTCCTAAACTGTTGTCCAAAGACAGGAGAAATTTCTTAACATATACAGACAAGCACTAAAATCAAGGAAACAGCAATTAATTGCAAATGGGTTCTAGTATCTACACAGTGATATATATAAGGAATATATTACTGGGAAAAATAAGTGTAATTTGGAAAAATAATTTACAAATTAAAGTTGAGTTCCTAGATTAAGTCTGGTGTCTTCTTAAAATTAAAAAAAAAAAAAGGATTTTACTATAGATGGGTGAGCAACGAAATGAGTGTAGGTTGACATGTATTTTAATCTTTTTTTCCCAAATGTTTAAATATGTCCTCCCACAAGATATACTAGAAAAGGTTTCTATCATTTTAGAAGTCCCGTCCATTTGAGACACAATCTGAATTTGGAATTTGAAATCCAAACATTTATCTTATTTTATTTTATTTTAAATGTATTTATTTATTTTGAGAGAAAGAATCCCAAGCAGGCTCCACGCTGTTAGCACAGCGCCTGACTTGGGGCTCAATCCTATGAACCATGAGGTCATGACCTGAGCCAAAATCAAGAGTCAGGACACACTTAACCAACTCAGCCACCCAGGTACCCCCAAACATTTATTTTAAGGAACTGTTAAAGAAATAAACATATATCAAGATATTGTTTCCTCGTTATGTTTCTAGATAAAGCTTGCTGGGCTGGCATGGAAGGGAAGAATTAGGGGAGGTTAAGTGAGAAGTACACATGTACAACTTCAAATAGTAATGGAAGAACTAACATGGCTGCATAAAACATTTTCAGAGTAATTATCTTAACTGCTAAGCATTTGGTTTACCTGTTTATTTATGCCAGAACTGGCTTTAACTATAGTATACAAGTAAAAAGTATAAAAATGAATGTGCTGGGAAACCCACAAAGACAAAAACATAACAAACATGTGGGAAAAGATTAATGGAATGGGAACAGGAAAGAATACTTCACATTTCAGATCCAGATACAGTTAAGAACAGAACTGGAAAACAGCAATGCTAGGATGAGAAGAAAACAGTATTGTCAGTCAGGCAGCTGGAAGGTAGGTTCAGACCTGCAGCAGTCATTAAACTGCTCTGGAAATTCACTTTCTTCGTCTGTAAAATAAAAGGCTGAACTAGATCATTTCTAAGTTCCCTCTAACTCTACCATCCACATTCAGTAGAACATATCTCAAAAAGCACAAAGGAAGGAAAGTCAAGGGTACTGGTAGATAAATACCGGAGAATTCAAACATAAGGTAAAAATGGGGAGCCTAATCACAAATCAACTGATCCAAACCTATCTTTACTTATTCTGTACTCTAAAGAATTATAACTTTCCTAGACTCGGGACTTTGAGTATTGGCCATGCCCACTTACTCACTAGGAGCAGTGGCAGCAACCCCCTTCCTGGACCAGAGACTGGAGGCCAGCCGTAGGCACACCACTGACAGGCGCCTGGGCAGTGCACACAGTAGTGTGGCAGAGAATACACTGCCCAGAGGCACTCCAAGCAAATGGCCCCACTGCATCCCTCGATTTGGTGGCTTTCCTGCCACACACAGAGAGAGAGGGTGAGCACATAGCAGAGTGGGCAGAAGCAGAGAGACATAGAAGAAGGGTGGGAGATGCCAACATCAGGGATAGAGTAGAAAGTTGTTTGGCAGTGGCAGATGTAGGGGCAACAGACTCAGAAAAAGAAACAAATGAAACACCAAATCTGGCAAAAGTCACTAGGAAGCAACAGATGTTCACTTCTGAGATGCCTATTAGGGTTTTTATTGGGTCCCTAAGCTTCCACTGTATCAACAAACACTTCGGTTGTGCCTGAGCAACAGCTAGCCCGTGGGGCCTTTTCTGGGCATCTCTGATCCTCTGGTCCACCTTACATATTATACCCCATTAACTGGGGCAGCATGCCTCTGTTCCTTGAAATTAAAATAGCTTAATGCAGTTCTTAAATTTAAATTGTAATGGCAATTACCTCCTTCAGAATCCTTTCATTAAAAAACTGTTGAAGCTTTTCATTGCAGTAGTTGATGCAAAATTGTTCAAAACTGTTATGTTCAAAGTACTCTGAAAACATAAAACCAAAGTCAAAAGTCATCATCAAATCAACTTCATATTATAAATTTATCTTTGGATAAAATTTTATTATGTCAATGCTTAATTTAAAATTAAGTAAAAAAATACATATATTTGCATTATACTCCCCAAATTCTCTCATTTCAAGACAAATTTTGTTAGGTATTTCAATTAAGTATTGAAAATAATTGCATTTTACTTAACAAAAAAGGTACACGTTAAAGGAGATAAATGTCGTATCGTAAAAGATGCAAAACGTAAACCACTTAAACCAGTTTCTTAAGCACAAGGTGTTAAAGCAATCTAAATTAACTGAAGAACAAAAGTGGCTTAAAAGACAAGTGCTTTAAATCTTTTTCTGTATAATCAGTAAAATCATAGTTAAAAAATATTACAAATACTCACTCATTTCTAAAGTAAAGAGACTGCATTACATTACCTCTAAGATCCCTGTAGCTCTAAAATGTTATGATTCTGTTATGTGCCTGTTACACTAAAACTGGTGCAGACCAGGAACCAATGTCATAAGATTTTAAAATTTTACCTCAGTGATGAGTGTTTTTCTACCTTTGAACCAAAGGTAATAATTATAAATTTTAAAATATGTATCACATCAAAACCAAAATTCTACCCCTCCCCAAAAGTAAATACTCATACCTTCTCTTGGCAAAAGCAAACTACACAGGAGGAAAACACCACTCCTACGCAGCCAGAAGGAACACTCACATTGATACAGCCCAATATAAAAATGGTCCGATTTACTTGGAGATTTTTACAAAAGAGTCATTCACAACAATACATCTGGCACTCAGATGTTAGTGATTCTTTTCATTTCTGGTTGCACAGCTCCGTGGCTGTTCTCAAACATTTATCTTGAATATAAATTAATATATAATGCCCTGAATATATATTTATATTACGTAGTTATATGTATAAAATATCTTTAATAAACATATTTATTCATTTGGTGGAAATTCATTGGAAATAGCAATCTGTTAACCACTAGTGATGAATTTCTACACATAGCAATGAGTTTGGCTTATATGTTAGGTCAACTTATATCCAGCACTACATTGTAGTCAGTGGTTTTAATGACTTAATCCTCTTTATTAGTAGGACTCAAGACTTTTACCTTTATTCAGTTGTATTCATTTAGGAGTATAGAGACATTTCCTAACTATAATGGTTTCAATCAACATGTTTTATTATTAGCATTAGTGTGACCAAAACCTCTGAGTTTTTCCTTTTGTTAAGCATCAGCTTCCTAATTAAATCATATTATAAAATGAAATGTAGGTATGGACACATAACTGGAAACATATCAAGTGAAAGGTACTGCAAGTGAAAAAATGGTTCTTTTAATTTTAGATATATGTGAAAAACTGAATAAAAAATAACATACAAATTCACAAACAAAACTATACTTACCAAAACCAGCAATATCTAGGACTCCAATAAAATAAGATGATGTTTCAAAAGGAAAACACTGATTTACTCTGTTGACCACATGATCAAAAAGATGGCTATAGACAGTCTTTGCCAAGGCATCACGAGCATTGTTTGCTTGCTCCACTTTCAAGGGTACCCTACAAAAGAAGACTATACCAATGAAAATTCTTTACAGTAATAATTGTGAAAATAATGCCAGATACCCAAGATCAAAGGGTATCTAAACACATTCACTGGGAAGAACAAAATAAATAGCTACCAAAGGTCATTTGTGAATAGGCACAGATAAATGGGGCAAGAAGCATACTAAAAGAACTACAGAAATTATCTACACATAGATAAAAAATGTATTATTGAGTAAAAGAAGTTTAGGCTCAAACCACTGACGACCTTAATTTATACTTTATATGCTGAATATATAAAAAAAATCATTCAGAGGAATAATCTTCCTTTTAACTTTCTTCAAACGCAAAAGAAACTATTTAATTCAAGCTAAAGTTTGGCATCTTGTTTAACACTGGGAATAAATGCTTACATCTTAAAATTCAAACTGTCCGATTCTGTTTAATATAAGTAACTATATGGTGTTACACTATTTGATGTCGCAGATACAGACACACAGCCCTCTTCCTCAAGAAAGTTAAAATCTGATTAAGAAACTGCCATAAAAGTGAATTTTCAAACGCCTTGCTAAATGCTATCATAAAGGTGAGTATGAGGCACCACGAGAACACCAGAAAAATTGTCAAATTTGGAAGTAACCTTAAAAGTCTAAACTGGTTTTCCAACTTCCTGCAACAGAACCCTTTCCTAAGTGAATCCTATGTGAGCACTCCATACATAGAACACATAAAAGAACTGCTTTGCAACAAAGGGGAAATGGAGGAAATGCTACCTGAAAATCACACACCTGTGCTTTATCCAGACTTTCCATGGACCCCAGAAATATTTCTAAGGAACCAAGCAACTGTATGGCACTACTATGCACCCTCCTTGCTAAGGTTTTCTTTATAATAATTTGGAATCAGCTTAGCAAATAATCAGGCTAAACATATCTTGCTAATGTTTCCCAAAGCGTAAGAGCTACCAAATTATCTGAGTGGCTAAAAGTTTGTTTTTACATCCTCCCGGTTTAATTTGTTGAAAATCTTCCTGAAATATGTCACTAGAACTCACTCCCTGCCTTATTTAGCAAGGGATAGAGGATCTGACTGTTTCCCCCCATAAGTGAAGATCTTACAGTGCCCCCAGAATGATGGCTGAATATCAATTTTATGTATCAAAAACAGAAATGCCTAAAACACAGAATATTGAGCCAAAAATGTACAGATACCCAAACGCAACCTAGAAATTCTTGGTTACAGATTTAAGAAATTCTGGCTAGGCTCTTATTTTCTTGTCATTTGTAATTTCCTCTAAATGAAGAATCGGAGAGGTATGGGGAAATCACATTCGCTGAGTGTTTTACTAAAGTGAGTTCTCCTCAGTAAGTTTTAGAACAGGGGTGGCTGGGTGACTCAGTCGGGTTGAGTGTCTGGCTCCTGATTTTGGCTCAGGTCATGATGTCACGGTTTGTGGGATCAAACCCCATGTAGGGCTCCACACTGATAGTGCAAATCCTGTTTGGGATTCTCTCTCTCACAAAATAAATAAACATTTAAAAAAAGTTAAAAAAACAAGTTTTAGAACATGCCATTTATAAGGAAAATCACTTTTAAAATAAAATGGTCTGTTGCCTTCTGAAACTAAATAATGGTAATGGCTGCACAAGATTGTACATATACTAAAAAATACTAAACTGTACACTTCAAAAGAATGAATTATAATTAAAAAAAAAAAAGAAAACCAGCTGTCCTGAAAAACTGAAAAAACATTGCCTAAAACAAATACTGATTAACATAATCAACTCATATTTTGTACAAGTAAACCACTCTTACTTTATAAACTTCAAATCTGTGCCATGCAGCATATCTAGATGCAAGGAACAACTTTAAGAGCTGTGGAGGTCAGCATTTATTTATATAGATTACTGGAGTAAGATGCACAGAATTCTAATTATCGAGCACGTGTTTTAGAACATTATAATGAAATGGATCATCCAAAAGATCAACTTTAAATCTCCATGTTGTCAAAGAAAGATATTTCCTTGACAAACAACAAGGCAGTAGTTTTACAGAGCAATGAGTTAAGGAACTTACTTTATGACTGTTCCTTTGGTGCCCCCTGCTGTTGTTAGCATGACTCTTGTAGTTAAACTTACACGAAGATCATCTTGATCTAAACCCAGTAATTCAGCACAATATTCCAATGCCTGATTAGATTTATTCTTCAGATTACAACCACCTAATGAAAATACATTTAAATTTGAAATGAAAAGACATTATATTAACCTAGATTTTCAAGATCCATTTCTTAGAAGTAGACTTCACATATAAATCTATGGAATAGACCGGGTTTATCTGTGACTTATAATTTCATCTCACTTTTTCACCATCTTTGTCAGACATTCCTACTGCCAAGGTCAGTGGGAGACCCTCACTTGAGGCAGTCCATGATATCTCATGGACTTCTGCTCATCAATATTAACCTGCCACTGTTTCATTTTTTATGACCCTGCAAGCAAAATACACTAATGATAGATTATAATCCTTGTAAATCTCTAGAGAAATATAGTAGCTTATCATTAAAATTCATGCAATTCTTGAAAACTTCAAGACGTAACTGTAATGGCAAATGGTGACACTTCAGTAGGTCAGTGTGGATGTCTGTCAACATAAGAGGTTTTTGTGTGTGTGTGTGTGTGTGTGTGTGTGTGTGTGTGTGTGGTGTGGTGTGGTGTGGTGTGTGTCTGTGTGTACCCACGCATGCATATGCATGTGCTTATGCTTCCTGTTTGGGAAACAGGAAGAGTGTAAGGAGGCAACGGCTATTACCTGTACATCATATACATAGATTTATACTTATGGAGGCTGTTCTAAAAAGCATTATACAGAAAGACACTATACTGCAATGTGCCTCTGCATTGATATGGCTGTAAGACTCATTAGCTGTGTGACCCTGAAAAAGTTACTTATTCTCTCTGTGCTCAGTTTCCTTATCCATTTAGAGAATACTAACTATATTTACCTAATAAGGTTGTTATAGAGATTAATGAGGTTACATATGTGTCGTTCCTGGAATAGTACCTGGTACACAGTAAGCACTATATAAAAGTTAACTATTATTATTTTTATTATTACTACTATTCTGAAAATAAACATTTTACTAATAGTTAAGGTTTAATTTTTATAACTAATTCATCTGAAGACTAATTTCAAAACTACAAAGAATTTGTAAAAATCGTAAGTTTATCATGACAAATTAGTAAACTACTTAATAGATTGGTCTCAGGAGAAATACACCATGAGATTCTATATGAATAAGGGGCTGTCAGGATAACTCACTGGGGACAAAAACAGCTTTTTCAGAAAATGGCACTGAGACAACTGGATATCCATGTGCAAAAGAATTAAGTTGAACCCCTGCCTCACACCATCAGTAAGACTTGAGTTAAGAGCTAACACTATTAAACTCTTTGAAGAATACACAGACATAAATCCTCATCATCTTGGAACAGTAACGATTTCTTAGATATGACACCAAGAGTACAAGCAACAGAAAAAAATTCAGACAAATTACACTTCATCAAAATGAAGAACTTTTGGGGTGCCTAAGTGGCTCTGTTATCCAACTCTATATTTCAGCTCAGGTCATGCTCTCACAGTGGTGAGATGAGCCTGCGTCAGGGTCTGCACTGAGTATGGAGCCTAAGATTCTCTCTCTTCCTCACCCTCTGACCTTCCCCCACTTACATTCCCTCTCTCAAAATAGAAAAATGAAAAATTTTTATATTTCAAAGAAGACGACCCAAAAATTTAAAAGACAACCCACAGATTTAGAGAAAATATTTACAAATTATATATCTGATAAGGAACTTGTATCTGTGATATATATTTTAAAAACCTCTTACAACTTGATGGGGCACCTAGGTGGCTCAGTCAGTTCAAGTGTCTGACTTCAGCTCAGGTCATGATCTCACAGTTCATGAGTTTGAGCCCTGCATCAGGCTCTGTGCTGATAGCTCGGAGCTTGGAGCCTGGAGCCTGCTTCAGATTCTATGTATCCCCCTCTCTCTGCCCTTCCCCCACATGCATCCTATCTTTCTCTCTCAAAAATAAACATTAAAAAATTAAAAAAAAAAAAATTCTTACAACTTGACAACAAAAAGACAACCCAACTGGGGCACCTGGGTGGCTCAGTCAGTTAAGCACCCGACTTCAGTTCAGGTCATGGTCTCATGGCTCGTAAGTTTGAGCCCCACACCGGGCTCTGTATTAACAGCTCAGAGCCCAGAGCCTGCTTCGGATTCTGTGTCTCCTTCTCTCTCTGCCCCTCCCCCCGCTCATGCTTGCTCACTCATGCTCTCTCTCTCTCTCCTTCAAAATAAATAAACATTAAAAAAAAGGGTTTTTTTTTTAAAGACAACCCAATTAATGGGCAAAGGATATAAACAGACATTTCTCCAAAAAAGAGATACAAATGGTCAATAAAGACATGAAAAAATGCTCAATCTCATGAGCCTTCGGGAAAATGCAAATAAAAAACACTTCACACACACTAGGATGGCTATAATCAGACAGCATTTGTGAGGATGTGGACAAACAGGAACCTCCATACATCACTGATAAGGATCTGAAATGAATATAGCTACTTTAAAAAAGTCTGACAGTTCCTCAAAAGGTTAAACACAGTTACCATATGACAGCAATCCCACTCCTGCATATATCCAAGAGAAATAAAAACATATGCCCACACAAAAACATGGACAAGAATGTTTTTAGCAGCATTATTCATAATAGCCAAAGGCAGAAACAATCCAAATGTTCATCTAATGGTGAAATGATGAACAAAATGTGGTATATCCACAGAATGGAATATTACCCAGCCAAAAAAAAAAAAAAAAAGTAATACTGATACATGCTATAACACGGGTGAACCTTGAAAACATACTAAGGGAAAGAAGTCAGTCACAAAGACCACATATTGTATGATTCCATTTCTATGAGATTCCCATAATAGGCAAATTTATAGAGACAGAAAGTAGATTAGTGGTTGCCTAAAGCTGAGGGATTTGGGAAGAAATGAGAAGTGATTGCTGAAGGGTATGGGGTTTCCTTCTGGAGTGATGAAAATGTTCTAAAAACTAAACTGCAGTGATGACTGCACAACTCTGAGTATATGAAAAAACCACTGAATTGTGTAGGTTAAATGGGTGGATTGAATGGTCTATGAACTGTATTTCAATTAAGCTGTTACCAAAGAAAAAGAACAAGGGGACAAGAATACTTAGAAGATATATTAAAGCTTTAATTCTGTAAAAATAAGCTTACTACTGATTTCTTATTACTAAACACACATAGATTATCTAAATTTTGTAAGTCAATCAACTGGCCATCAAAAATTCATTAATGTATTGAAACATTTCACCATTACTATTTTGCAAGGTTTCTTATACACTTTGAGAAATTATGTAAGGCTAACATAAGAAAACATATATTTTAAAAGTTTTAAAAAGGCAAAACACTTGTAAAACAACATAAGGTTTTCATGTCACTCTCCTTCCAGAAAAGAACTTCTCTGAATACTCTTTAAGTTTGTTGTTATAGTAGCATTTACTTCTGTCATGCAGAATTTAAAAAACACAGGAAGTCCCACTAGGCATTTTTTGTATATGCCATCATGCAGAAACTTTTCGATATGAGTCTTCTAAACACTTAGAAGAATAAGTTTTCTTTTAAAATAATTATAAAAATATCTATAGCTTTTCTAAGTTGCAAAGACATGCCAAAATTGAGCTCCCTGGGGGCGGGGGGGGGGGAATCCACTCTAACTAGAAAGAAACCATTTGGATCTATAGGAAGGGTCACAGGAAAAAATGGAGATTAATAAAATCTGAACTATTAAAATAAAAAAATAGCCTAGTTTATTAATTTTCTTCATTCAGTGGCTCTTTACAATCTGCTCTGCCTTCTGCTCATTTTCAACAGAAGGAAGTTTGAAAAGAAAAATAAAAGTTAATGTAAATACATGCTATTATTTGCCTTTTGACTGTGTAAGTGCTTTTTCCACTACTGGATCACACCACGTTTATGATCTCTGTATACATCTGCATGTGCTACCACAGGGTGATAATTTGAAATAAAAATTTCAAATCCTTCAAAAAAACTAAAAATATGTTGCACACTAAGAACATACCTGATTTTGCTTTTTTTATTTTTCATTTTAAACTGGAATTAATCTGTATTTTTATTTTACTTAATCATTAAAAACACTTATGGTGATTATTATGTACTGGATATAAGTATATACATCACTTAATATTTAACTCATTTATTCCTCTATACAACATGAGGCAAGGACTATTGTTATCCTCAGTTTACAGGTGAGGAAACGGAGACAGAGAGCCAGCCCAAGACCACACAGGCAGGTTACTACCCTAGTGGCAAATACTCTGGCTCAAGAATTTATACTCTTAACTACACTGTGTTGCATGTGACATTATTGACTTCACAGCATCACAGGATATTAAATTTGAGAGTCATGAAGACCATCTATTCCAGTCTGCTCACTCACAGATCAGGACTCTTGGGAAGTTTTAGACTGGGGGCAATTTGGGCCAATTATCACAAGTACCTGAGTTAGTTAGATGTGGGTGGAACCCAGTTCTCACATCTACAATTTCATTAGTAACCATATTACTTCTGTACAGGTTCCACTTCCATAAAATGCAGATAATATCCCTTACCTCATTATCTTTATGAAATTTAGATTATAATTATATGTTGTTTACGATGAAACGCAAAATATGAAGGGTCTTGCAAATAGCAGACACATTTTTTTAAAGTTTATTTATTTTGAGAGAGAGAGAGACAGCGCACGCACGAGAGAGCATGAGCAAGGGAAGGACAGAGAGACAGGGAGAGAGAGAATCCCAAGCAGGCTCTGCATTGCCAGTGTGGAACCCAACACAGGACTCGATCCCATGAACCGGCAGATCACGACTTGAGCTGATCACGACCAAGAGTCGGACACTTAACCAACTGAGTCACTCAGTTACCCCAAGCAGACACATTTTTTAAATATTCTTTTTTCCTTCCTCTTGTGCTCCTTCCTTATATGCATACTATTGCTAGGTACTGTACTTTAAAAGTACTTCTCATGGGCTGTTTACATATAAAGAAAAGCAAAGGTCAGAGAGCTTCTGGGATCTGACACTAAAGTCCATGTTATTGACTACTATATTAAATAGTGCTTTCAACATTTTTTAACTTATTTTTAATATAAAATATTTTAATAATGTATTTATATAGGAGTCAATAATCTTTTCTCTAAGTGTCAGATCTTAGGCTTTGCTGGCCATACAGTTTCTGTCACAACTACTCAACTCTGCCACTGTAGCATGAAAGCTGGCACAGACAAGGCTCAAATGAATGGGTGTGGCTTTGTTCTACTAACACTTTATTTGCAAAAATAGGCAGCTGGTCAAATTTGGCCATGGGCCACAGTTTTCCAATCCCTGTGTTCATGGATCCAACTTAAGATTACATAAAAAGTCTTACTGTTTATGTAGAAACACTGGAGTTCAAATGTTACTATCATGAAGGCACTTACATGTTCTTTTTAATTTGCATAACGTATAAACTATTTTCATTTCCAAATAATAAAGTATATGGGCTGGTACCTATTCAATTGCCTTAATTAACTGATCCAAGTTTATATCAATGAACCAGAAAAATGTTAAAATACCTTAATATATGGTAGAGAATTATGCTGTGCACATACTGGCAAAGTAGAATTATCAGTTGAAAAATTTAACTAAATATGACCCTTCTGGCTGGTCACGGTTACTTATCCTTCATAAAATGAATTTATTCCGCTTAGTATCACTGACTTGTTCAAAACAGAGCTCATAATGACTAATAATGCAGCATCCTTCATTTCCAAGATTTACCACACAACACAATATATTCTAGAAATTTCAGGGTATTAAAAAGCCTGCATACAAAGAGATTGAATTTGCAAATAAATGACAGAACTTCTAATTTTATTCCTCTTTAAAACAAAACAACCACAAACAAATGAACCAACGAAAAATACCTGAGGTGCTGCCAGCTTCCTCAAAATCAATATTTCCAAGGTGCAGGACACCAGCTACTACCCGGAACAGATCAAGCTTTTCTTCATCATCCAAACCAATCTTTTTCATGGCTGTGCACATTCTAATAAAATCTCCATGGTCATCTAACAGAGGATCTTTCAAGGAACCTGCCTTAAGATACTACAAAACAAGAAGATACCAATTAACTGCTCTTTTCTCATTATTTAAGTATATTAAAACCACTACACAAAGTCTATTAATGCACTATATATAACATGCAAAAATAAAATATGTCAATGGGAAAACTTTACTATTCTAACAATTCAAAAACTAAATGACTGAGAAAAATGTACATAGGATCTTTCTGTATTATTTCTTTCAACTGCCCATGAATCTAAAATTATCTAAATAAAAATCAGTAAAAGATGGAATGAGATGTTTTCCAACTAAATTACAATTTTAGCTCTAATGTATTATAATGTTAGGATATGTTAAATAAAAATATAAATTGACTGAAAAATAAGAATATATCGGTGGTTGAAAGGAATCAACCTTAATCCAGAGGTCAAAAAGAACTAAGGTAAAAAAATGATAATAAAAATTCAAATCTAACACTTAACATTATACTCCTTTAGGTTAAGTGCCATCAACTGCACCAATATTCAGCAGTGGTAAATAGTGGACAGACTAATAACAATTTTCATGGCCTAAGAATCACTTTTTAAATCTTTCTGTATAAGCATATATGAGGTAAAGTGTATTAATAAGCATTGTGTTTACTGTAAAAATTTATGCAATGACTCACATTTCAGAAAAAATAAAGAAAAAAATGTGTTTTCTTTGCTAAAAGAATTTACATCTAAAGTATTCATTTGTTAGAACTTATTAAAAAGCTGAGAAAAAGGAGTAAGAAAGTTAGGCCTGCAGAAACTAGAAGTAGAAAAACAAAAGTTACTGGACACAGAGAAACTGGACTAGGAATTTTCCAGAACTTGACAATGAATAGGTAAAATTAAACATTAAGTAACACAGCATCAGAATTAATTGCCCATTAAAGACACTTCTAGGAGACTTTTTTCCTCCCAGTTGCCAATTGCTTCCCAGCTAAAGTTGGGATTATCTTTCCACAAAATTCTTTAAAATGCTTAATTATGCTTGGGTGAAATTTCTGGAAAATGTCTAGATAAAGAAATTTAACTTCATTCTTGAAAGCAGCAAAGGAAATGATCACATGCAGCCAAAGTTAACAAAAAACACAGACCATGCAGAATTTTTAGTCTTGCAACTGAATCGTTACTTCATTTAAAAACTGTTTCTAATCAAATGTTAATGAATATATTGCTATTATGGCAGACTAAAAATACTGCACTCTCCTAAAAATTGCACACAGCTTAGACACTCAAATGGAACTAGGCGAAGGATTCTAATTAGTCAAAATGATCACCTCATCCTCCTGATAAAGAAGACATAAAAAGTAATTTAAACATATTAATCCATTATTCACTTATATATTTTTATATATACACTCAATAATATAGTAAAATACCTAACAAAGTATGTTGCCTCTAGAATCACAAAGAGTACTTTTTTTTTTTTCTTAGCAGAATGCCAAGAGTATTTGGTATTCTTTGGAGAGCAAAATCCAGTTTTCTTCCCTCTCTACTTAGTTTTTTCCATGTCAAAGATCACATTTAAACACACATCTTCTTCCCTGAGGACAGCTGCATTATCCCATAGGTAAATGTTTCCATTATCTTAGTGGAAAGAATACAATTTCTATATTTCAATGATGCCTTATAAAAATATAGATTATCATGACAAAAAAAGATATCATAATAAATATTAAAGTAACTTCTTAAAGTTCCAACCATAAATGTCACACAAAGTTTACAATTTTTAATTTGGACATTTATGTCTGAAATGACAAATAAAATGTCAACTTAAAAACTAACGTACTCATCTGCTTAGAATTTAAAATAATGGGAATTTTTATTTGCTTTCTGTTCTTTTCTATGAATATATTAGAAACATAGTTCATCTCACTCATTTTGAAAAGAGACAAAAACATCTGATTCACACATTAAAAGGTGCATATAATAAAAACTTGTACAACTAAATATTCATATAAATCTTTAAATAAAATTCATAAAGGCAAAATGAACTAGTCCCTATAATTAATCCTGACTATTTCATAATTTAAACTCCTTGATTAGCTACAACTTAATACTACTTACTACTTGAATGTTACATATTAAAATTTGTAAGAGTTGTAGATTTTTAGATTAAGGATTTAATATTTTTAAAATAATTAATAGTATAATTACTTCTAATTACTCTCAGAAATATAATAATTTAGTAACATCAATATATATTATAGAAATACAATGTTTTAAAGAGAAATACAATAATATATAAGCATTAGTTCACAAGAATGCTTCCCCTATTTAATGTCTACTTCAAAGCTTACTTCAGGCTTAAAGTAGAAAATAACTTATGAAGAACATATTTTATACTTAATCCTAAGTGGGTAATGTGAGAGTAAGTTTTGAAAATGTTAACAAAGGATAATTCTTAGGCAATATAATACCCTCACGTGGGGGAAAAAGAACCAGAGAAGAGCACTGCATTGAGGCCTAACCAAGAAGAACCAAAATGTGTCGCTTCTGTAGATACCAAGAGAGGGACAGAGTTATACACCGTGAGAGAGACTTGAACGAGCATTTAGTTTTTAAAGTATAAACCTAAAAGTAAGAAATATGATTTAGGCTCCAAAATAAAAAATGTATCTTTCAGTATGATTTTTTTACATTAAAGATTTTAATTTAAAAAAATAGCCTACTATACCTCAGGACTTTTTCGGTTCTGTAAAATCTGTTTGTCAGTTTCTTTGTTAGCAAAGTATCTAGTGCAGCCTCGGTTTAAATACTAGGAAAAAGAAATTTAAAATAAAACAAATATGACCCACATGAAAATAATACAGAAGAAAACACAATTTATCAAACAGGGGTAACCAAAAAGAATTTTTAAATATAACCTGAATATCATTTAATCTTTCAATTACAATCGATACTGCTATATATTATAAACCTTTTACTCCTAATCAAACCAGGAATGTTGAAAATCCTAATTCCTGAAAGTAGATTAAATTAAATAGTTAATATAAAAATCAATACCATTAAATCTTTCCTATTTTTAAAGGGCAGTAATTTTAGAGGCAGGAAACTTTCTGACCTAATAAAGAATTTCAGCAGCTGCCTTCCTAGGATGCCTGCCATTGTGCCAAGAAAGGCTATACAATCTGAGACACGCAAAAAAAAATATGCTCCTAGTTCTCCAAATAGAAAGAAATACTAAAGTAAGACAAGAATGGTACCATTACCTTATCATTAACACAATGTCAACAAAGCCACACCATCATTATTAAATTTCATATGATTCATAATAACTTATACTCCTTTTCTAAAAATCATTGTAGAGAAATACCTCTTCTACTTTTATGAAGATACTGTGGGCAACTAACTTCACATTCCAATTAATCTGATGAGCTCTAGAGAAGGTGGGACATTGTAGAAGCATATAAATAGAGGCAGTTATACAGCATTTTAAAACAGTAGTTTTAAATTTTCCAAATACAGATTAAAATAAACTGAAGTAATAAAGAAAAGCTGAATTGCAAACACACACACAGAACAATAATTAAATATAATATGTGTCACAATTCTCAAGCGGAAGACTCCTGCCCAAAGAGAACTATCAGAATCACCCGGAGAACTTTATTCAAATTGCATTCCTTATCCATTTCCATGATTCCCACATATTCCACACAGGGACACAGTTTCCTAGCTGCAAATCTGTAAATTATGCTAACCATCCCCAGTCACCACTTCTTGAAACTGTATTGGCTTGTGATTCTTGGCACTCCTCATTTTCCTTGTACTTCTCTCACAACCCAACTTGTGCTTTCTTTCCTGGGCAACTCTTCACCGTTCATATTCTTCAACTCCAGAGTCTGGATCTGGCACCTGCTTCTCTACATTACAAAATCTCCCTGAACAATCTCATCTACTCATGGTCATACTTTTAACTACTACCAGAGTTCTGACATCTCCCAAACCTATCACTACAGCACCAACAATGACCTTCAGATTAGAAGACCAACTGTCTTCTAATCTTCTCTCCTTAGATGATCCATAGGTTCCAAAACTAAACTCATCCTATATGCCACAAATCTTCCATCTGGCCCTTGTTTGGTATTTACATCCACCCAGTTACCCTAGTCAAATCTAAAAAATTATTCCAGAATCCTGCTTCTCCCTACCATATTCAGTCTCCAAGTCCTATCAATTTTACCTCCTAATATTTTGCACATCCCCTCCTCTGTAACCTTCCCATTGCTAAACCAAATTCAGGCAGTAAGTAACTTATTTCGACTATAGCCATGGGTTACCAACTAATTCATCCATAGTTGCAATTTCTATCCATCCCCTCCCATACCCCCTTTAAAACCACCCTCCATATTAAAGCCAGAAGTATAGACCTGATATCCAACTTTCTACTTAAATCTCTTCAGTAGCTCCTTATTAACTATAGAAGTTAAGACCAAACTCTTTAGCCTCACTTTCCACCACTTCCTGCCATACTCTTTAAGCTTTTTCTTGTCTTTCTTTCTTCATCTTTTTCCACCTACTAGGAATACTCTTTGCATCTTTCTTCCTCTAGCTAATACTTGAAAATTCTTCAAGATTCTAATCAAGCATCAGTTATTAATGTAAGCTTTTCCAAAATCCCCAACATCCTATGCACACCTCTTTCTTATCATTCAACCTATCAGTCTGACTGTGTGTGTTTGCGTGTGTGTGTGTTTCTGACCAGATTCTAAATTTCTCACGAGCAGGAACTGTTCATCTTTTTCACCCAGGCACAATGCCTGGTACCCAGGGGGTAAGCAATAAATATCTGCTGTTGAATTAAGAGAGACAATCATACATCCTTTATTAATTCAGTGGTCAAACTTTTTTTTTTAATGTGTCAAAGATAACTTTAAAGCTAGCATTATAGAACTATTATAAATTTCTTATTGAGTTTAAATTGATAACTGGTTTCATATCTATCCTTTCATCTATCCATTTCATATCTCTTCAGATAGTGTTATATTATAAATTCAGCAGTAAATCTCAGTAGAGATCTACATGTTATCACATTACACTGGATTCAATGTAAGTTACATACAACTAGAAATTAAAATTCACTAAAATAAGTTTTAGAATCAAAGGCAAGTCCATTTGCAAAAATTGTATGTAATTTCTTTTCATCCACCTACCCGAAAATTATCTGGGGAGTTCAAATGAAGTTTTTCCCTAATATCTTCAGAAGCACCAGCACACAACCTATAAAAGATATGATAATTCCTTTCCTCTTTGCCTTGAACACAGATCCTAGATTTCTCTAGAAGGTAATGTGAAACAAATCCTCCAACAACTGAACTCTAAAAAACAAAACAGAGAGAAAATACATGTTTGCATTTAAAGTCTGAAAGTATAATCTACCGATGTTAAATTATGTTGCTACTAACCATTCGTCTATCAAAGAGGTTGTAATATTTATCAAATAAAGGGGGAAAAGCAGATAACTAAATAAAGAATATTTATAAAGATTATAATGAATATATATATTCTCCCCACTATCTAAAGTAACAGAGAAAAACTTAAATGGATTTACCATGAGTTCAAGTACAGCACCAATGCTATCAAGACCTTTACAAAAACACTTCTCAAACATATCATCTCAAAACACAGTTACTCACCTTTTCATTGAAATGTATTTCTACAAATTTTCCAAATCTACTGCTATTATTGTTGCGAACAGTCTTTGCATTTCCAAAGGCTTCTAAGAGTGGGTTAGCTATTGAAAAAGACATAAAAATATTCCATCAAAAAATAGCATAAAGGAAAGTTACAAAACAATAAATATGCACGGTATGTTTCCTTATTAACAGAGATAGAAAAAATGTCTTCAAAAATATTAACATGAAGTAATTCACATGTAATGTCAAATTCCTCAAATATTTATTGACTACCACTATATTCAAGCTCTATTAAAGTACAGAAGATGGGAAAATTACTCAAATTATGTAAAAACAAAATGTAAATGGTATGGAAAAGACTAAATTTTAAGAAGTCATTAGGTTACAAAATTTATAACTCAACTTTGAAAATTACTCCCTAAAAATTGTAAGATTTTCACAAGTGCATCATCTTTACTAAAGGAGTAGTGATCATAATATAGAAAAGAGCAAATCTCTGGTGAACAAAATACAAGCAAGAAGGTATTAGTTGACTTACCTTCCTAAACTGTTTTATATATGAGTAAAACCTCCAGATTTACCATTTTTTTCATGTACATCTAACAAATTAGTTTACAGAATGACTAAAAAAGGTCCTCAGAAAAATTGTTTCTAAAACCCCAGCCTATAAGAGACTCATTTTAAAGCTAAATACACCTGCAGATTGAGAGTGCTGGGGTGGAGAAACATTTATCATACAAACAAATGTCAAAAGAAAGTAGCAGTACTTCTATCACACAAACTAGACTTTTTTTTATTCTTGTATTGTTTTATCCTGCTTTGGTGTCAGGGTGGTACTGACCTCATGGAATGATTTTGAATGTGTTCCCTTTATGCCATTATTTGTAAGATTTTGATAAAGATTGTCATTATTTTTTTTAAATGTTTGGTAGAAGAATTTGCCAATGAAGCCATGTGCATGTGGTCAGCTTTTTCTGTCCTGGGAAATTTCTGATTCCTAATTCAACTTTCGTTCTTGTTATAGGTTGAAGATTTCCTGTTTCTTGAATTCAAGACTCATGATTCAGTTGTGGCAACTTATGTGCTTTAGGAATTATCTGGTTTTCTTCTAAGTTATCTGATTTGTTAGTATATAACTGTTTACAGTAATCTGTTATCATACTACATATTTCTATGGTTACCTGTTGTACTGTTTTCCATTTGTCATTTTGGTTTCCAGGTCTTTTTTTTTTTTTTAATGTTTATTTTTGAGAGAGAGAGACAGAACATGAATGGGGGAGGAGCAGAGAGAGGCAGACACAGAATCCAAAGCACGCTTCAGGCTCAAAGCTGTCAGCACACAGCCCAACACGGGGCTTGAACCCACAAAACTGCAAGATCATGACCTGAGCTGAAGCTGGACGCTCAAATGACTGAGCCACCCAGGCACCCCTGGTCATTCCTTTCACTGTTATGTTATTGTTTATTCTGGCCTCCACTTTATTTATTTCTGATTTTTCTTCGTGCTTTCCTTCCTCTACTAAATTCAGCTAAGTTTCTTCTTTTTCTAGGTCCTTGTGGTGTAATGTGAAATTGTTTACTTGAACTTTTTTTCTTAATACAAGCATTTATAGCATAAATTTCACTCTAACATAGGCTTTTGCTGCATCCCATAGGTCTTGGAATATTGTGTTGCTTTTTTCTTTTGAAACCTATTTTGATTTGCCACATGATTTCCCACTTGGTCCACTGTTTGTGTGATAGTGTGTTATTTAATATTTACATATTAAATATTTAGTATTTACATTGTACATTTTCCAGCTTTGTTTTATTGTTGATCTCTAGTTTTGTACCACTGTAGTTAGAGAATATACTTGGTATGCTATCAGACTTCTTAAATTTATACTATTTGTCATGTCTCTTTTTATGTGATTTAACCAGGGGATTCTTCTATGTGTACCTGAGGAAAATGTGTATTCTATTTTTCTTGAATGGAATGTTTTATACATATCTTTTAGAACCCGTATTCTGAAGTATGCTTCAAGTAAAAAATGTTCTTGTTGAAAAAAAAAAATAACAACTTTAAACAAGAGTACTTGTTTAAAATAAAGCATGTCAGAGGGGAGGTGAGTAGGGGGATGGGTTAAATAGGCAAAAGGGATTAAGAAGAGTACACTTATGATGAGCACTGGAAATGATGTACAGAACTGCTGAATCACTATATTGTACACCTGAAACTAATGTAACACTTATGTTAACTATAATGGAATTACAATAAAAAGCTTAATAAGAAAAAAAAAACTTAAACTCCCAATGAACAAATGTAAAATTTTAATTGTTTTTATCTTATAATCTACACACATATGACTAAGGAAGATTTACTGGACTCTATTCTTATACTCACCAGTCTCAACTATAAATATACTAGATTAGTGCCAATCTTACATGTTTCTCCATCTGCAGCCTCATAAACTGCTTTATGATGCTTATTACTATAATATTTTTATGAAACATTTTATTAAAGTCCATCTCTCTTACACAATCCACAGTAGAAAGCTTATTAACAAGTATCCAAACTCTTTTAAAGATCACTTTCCGATTGTTTCACTTTCCAAAAAAAAAGTAACAAAGTATTAAAACTGAAAAATGTTTGCATATACATCTAACCTTTCAGATGAGCAAGAAAACTGAGGCCTAACAAAATCAACTGACTTATGGAAAGCCACATGACTGGCTAGTGGCAAAAGGGGAACTCAATTACAGGTCTCCCCAACTCCTCTACAGAGATCTACTAGTTTTTGCTGAAGGGTTTAATATATTAAGTAAAATATCCAAAATTAGGATAAGAGCCTACTAGAAAATTACAGTAATATTATTGATACATTCATTCTAAAACCAACAACCAATTTTCAGTTGAAGACGTCACCAAATGATTTCTATGTTCTTCTAGTTAACATCTACTATCCTCTAGTAAGGAGCTGGAATAACACTTTCCAACTTTTCTCAACTACAGCACTCTACATGTTGTACACTACATTCTCACAGAAGAAACCAGGTTTATATCCAATTTGCAAGCACATTTGTACCTCAAGTAAACAAATCAGAATACTAATTAGTATTTTATTGAATTAACTCATAATTTGTTCTTTTTATTTATTCAATTTTAAAGGGTGATTCCCTCATTAAAGTGAGGTACTTTACTGTGAATTAACCACTACTTATTAGATCTTCAAACCTGGGTATGTTACAAAAGCACAGTGAGAACTATAAGTAAAACTATAAAATTATGTCAAGAAACATGAAAAACATGATTGCTGCAAACTTTAAAAATTTTTATTTTTTTATCAGAGTTTATCAGAGTTGAATTTACGTTCATCCACACTCATATTTCACAACTGTGAAAAAAAGAACATAACACCTGCTAGCTATAATGTAGCAAAATGAATGAACACAGAAGCCCCTCAATAAATTTCTGTCCAACTGAAATTTTTCTTTAAAATACTAAGAGTATTAAAATCTGCTCTCAGTATAGCACATAGTTACAATGCCTGAGTTTATTTTTTTTCTTAAGATGCCTGAGTTTATATCCCACTTCCACAACTGATGAGCTATATGCTCTTCAGCAAGTTACTTAAAATCTTTTTACCTCAGTTTTTAATCTGTAAAGTAGGGATAAAATAGTACTTACCTCATTCTGTAGGGATTCAAATTAGGAACAGATTTTCAGCAAATCAGACAATGTGTAATACATCTCCATATGTTAACTTCATCATCATCATTATGAAAATATTTACTGACTGCCTCATACCAGAAAGTGAGGAAGGAGGAAGGAGAAGGAGTGTCCACATAGGCTCAAAACACCTCATAAAACTACAAGGAGACCACCATGAACAAAGTATAAGGACTCAAAGGAAACATGGCTCAATTAGAGCAAAGGAGACAGAGGCCAGACCACACAGAGCACTGTTAGTGATGTTACAGATTTGCAGCTGTATCTTCAGAGCAATATTAAGCCATTAAAAGATTGATAAGATCATCCCAATTTCCACACAGAGAATAGATTACAGGGAAGCAAAAGCTTAAGTGGGGAGACCAGAGAGGAATCTATGATGCAGGAGGGTGGTACAGATTCAACACGGTGGTAGACTGGAACAGTTGTTTCCAAATGAGGTACAAGAAGACTTGGTAAGGGGTATGCAAGCACTGACCTTAAGGAAATCAATTTACAGACTCCTGCCTTCCAACTGTACCTATTCATTAAAATGATTTCCCCAAAAAAGCATTTTAATTCCAAATAACCCTCTTCCTCTCTCCTTTTTTACAAAACACAGGGTCAACTAAACAAACAGGAGACCAGAAAGTATCCTATATTTCTTTCATTCATCCAAAACATATTTATGGATCATATCCCACGTATTAAACACTATTCCAGGGAACTGTAATAGATAAAAATCTCTGCCCTCTTAACACTTACCTGGGGTGAGAGGGAAGACAACAGATATTAAATAAAGGAGAATATACATGAGCAAAGATTTGTAGGAAATGGAAGGGACTTTTGGATCTCTGGGAGAACATTCCAGACCACCTAGAGGATTCTCATAAGTCAATTTCAGTACATATCTAACAATAAAAAATAAGAATTTAAAAAATTAACAATACCTTCAACAATTCTATCATCAATATCTTGACCTGTTCCATAGGATTCAGTCAGGTATCTGTTTAAAATACAGGTAAAAAATTTACATGACTGTAATATTGTACATATTATATTTGTAATTTTAATATCATTTAACACATGTAAAATTTAAACTTGGATCACCACTACAACTATTTATTTAAAATTTACAAATTTATATTTAAATGCAACTATTCTGTTATAGCTTTTTAAACATTTTTTTTTAATGTTTTATTTATTCTTGAGAGAGAAAGAGCAAGAGAGAGACAGAGCATGAGCAGGAGACAGGAAGAGCGAGAGAGGGACACAGAATCGGAAGCAGGCTCCAGGCTCTGAGCTGTCAGCACAGAGCCCAATGCAAGGCGAACTCACAAGCTGTGAGATCATGACCTGAGCCGAAGTCGGACGCTTTACTGACTAAGCCACCCAGGTACACCAAGACCCCACCATTTTAAACTGTGTCATAAAGTATGGAAGGGGTACCTGGCTGACTCAGTCAGTGGAGCATACAACTCTTGATCTGGAGGTTGTGGGTTCAAGCTCCACACTGGGTGTAGAGATTACTTAAAAATAAAATATTTTTAAAAAATAAAATAAATAAAGTATGCAAATGTATTCAAAGTCAACTTGTTCAATGAAAGACATATTTGTATCTCTTTGTTCACAACACATTCACAGTAGCACTATTCCTAACAGCCAAGACGTGGAAATAACCAAAGCACCCACTGATGAATGAATGAGTAAACAAAATGTGGTATATTCATACCCCACAGGTGTATTCACCTTGGAAAGGAAATTGTGACACATGATACAACATGGATAAAATTTGAGGACATTATGTAAGTGGAATAAGCCAGTCACAGAAAGACAAATACTGTATGATTCACTCATATGAGGTATCTAGAGTAGTCAAAATCACAGAAGCAGAAAGTAGAAAGGTAATTGCCAGGGGCTGGGATAGGGGAAAATGGAGTTGTTCAATGAGCACACAGTTTCAGTTTTGTGAAATAAAAATTCCTGGATATTAGGTGAACAATGTGAATATATGTAATACTACTGAACTGCACACTTAGAAATGCTTGAACTGGTAAATGTTATGCGATAGATAGATAGATAGATAGATGTTATGCGATAGATAGATAGATATTTTTTTACCAAAAATAAAACAAAACAAAACAAAAAAAAAAAACCTGTTCAAAATATTCCAGGTTAGCTAAATACTCCTCACCTTAAAACAAATTTTGTATTTTCTGTTTTGCCAGCTCCTGATTCTCCAGATACGATGATAGACTGACTCATCTTGAGCACTTTCATGTCTCTAAAAGCCTTATCAGCTAGGGTTAAAATAACACATTAATAATGAGCAGTGTGTTAAATACAAATTTACTAAATGACTGAAAGTTATTTTACTATCAAAGAACACTTGCTCTTAAAGAAATTATAAATGTATGTTTACAGTTAGTAACATTTAAAAAATTTTAATGTTTATTTACTTTTTGAGAGAGAGAGAGACTGAGCAAGGTAGGGGCAGAGAGAGAGGGAGACACAGAATCTGAAGCAGGCTCCAGGCTCAGAGCTGTCAGCACAGAGCCTGACGAGGGGCTCAAACTCACAGACCATGAGATCATGACCCAAGCCGATGTCAGAGGCTTAACCAACTGAGCCACCCAGGCACCCATACAGCTAGTAACATTTTAAAATAAAATCACTCAAGTGTTCAAAACATCTCTAAATAGTTTTTACACTAAATGTCCTATCTTACTACCCTGACAGCTAAGTAATATGAAATCCAAATAAACAACTCTTAATTTTTTGCACTAAAATGTTTTCATATTATGAGCTGTGGCTCAGTTCTTCCCAATTCCAAAGCAGGTCTAAAAAAAAACAAAACAAAACAAAATGCTCACAATGCATAACTAATGAGGGCCCCAGAGAAAAGCAAGTTAACACCTACCAATTAAGAAATCTGGCAAACAAAAGTTCTGCTGGAGAAAATAAATACATAAATGCAAAATCTGTGTGGTAGTATTAAAAACACAAGTTGAGCACAATTTAATTCTGTTAAAGTAGTCTCATATTAAAACAATTTTAATTCAGGGGTGCCTGGGTGGCTCAGTCTCTGACTCTTGATTTCAGCTCAGGTCATGATCTCAGGGTCATGAGATTGAGCCTGCATTGGGCTCCTCACTGGGCATGGAGCCTACTTGAGATTTTCTCTCTCCCTCTTCCTCTGCCCCTCCCCTGCTGGTGCACACACACACACTCTCTTCCCCTCTCCCTAAAAAATAAATTAAAATTTTTTTTTAATTTAAAAACAATTTTAATTCAAAATTAGGTTCTAACCAATTTAACCCTATAACACAATTATTTCTCACTTCAGACATATGCTACCCATACAAGTGAAGAAAAGGCTTTACAAATGGCTTCTACTCTATTAGACCAAATGCAAACTACATGCAAGAGTATACACATCCTTCTGCCCAATTTATCAGCAATCTGTTCCACTCACTTTCATATCATTCTAAATATGTTTAACAGTAAAGAACTAAAAATAAAAGTCAGTTTATTTACATTTTGAACATATAATTTCTCTCCAGTAATGAGCTTGGTCATATTCAGGTTCTAAGGATTTTGTACCATTTTGCTAGCTCATAGAAAGCATACTAACGACCATCAGAGCATCTCAGAACTAAAAGTCAATCTGCTATTGCACTGGATTTGGGTGACATAGTCACTCTGTGTAGTAGTACACAGTACACAAGTCAGCCAAATTAGGAAGTGAAGCCTAGCTTGGCCAAAACACAGGCATGAAAAGAAAGCCCAAAGCGAAACAGACTGCACCAAGAACTAGTACCAAAACATGTCAGCACTTAACTGTTGGTTATGTCTGGATCCAAAGGGTTAACTAACATCTTTGTACTTGCAGTCACCAGCTATGAGAGTATGTGTGTCAAAAAGCTCCATCTCTATGTTCCTCAGAGCTAAAGTCCTTCAAGATGAGAGAAAACCTGGGCACCTGGGTGGCTCACTCAGTTAAGCATCTGACTTTGGATCAGGTGGTGATCTCACGGTTCATGACTTCAAGCCCCACGATGGGCTCTGAGCCTGCTTGGGATTCTCTCTCTCTCCTTCTCTCTCTGCCCCTTCCTTACTCATGCTCTCTCCCTCTCTCAAAATAAATAAACTTAAAAAAAAAAAAAAAAAATGAGAGAAGACCCGAGAAAGCAAAGACTGCTATCTTCCCACACAGATTCCCTAGAAGCATATATCGTTTTCAATCCTTAATATTCTATAAACCCCTGATGCAAGATAAGGCATGGAAAACGTCAGCTCTTAACAAACTCTTATCTAGCCCTAGTAACACCCTCACAAGTGATGACCTGGGTAACACTGGAAAGTCTGAGCTCCAAAGCTATGAAGAAGGACACTTTCAAGATGGAGCTAATCGTGCTGAGAAGTCAAAAAGAACCATTATGTCAGCTTTTATTATGTCCTACTTTCAACTGGGTGGACAAACTTAAGAGGACACAGACATTTAACAAAAATAATGATGTACAATTGCCCCATTCTGCAAAAGTAGTCTTCCCTATCCAGTATAAGATACATGCTCCTAAATAAAGGTGATACATTCAAAATGCATAAAGGCCCACCAAAATACATATTCAATTCATGGTATCTTTTATTAACCCAAAAGAAAAACAGCAAATTTGTATAAGGCAAAAAATTAAAATACAATTAAATTACTTACCAATTGCAAAGACATGAGGTGGCATTGTTCCAAGAGATTTTCCTTGATACGACTTTATTGTTTCTGAAGAATATATTTTAGGTATGTCAAAGTATGGGTTCACTGCAATCAGAATGTTGGCGACATATGTCTAAACAGAAAAGGCATAAATGTAAAATTTTCCAATAGTTCATTTTCATTTAAAACCAAACAAGGGTCAGGGTGCCTGGGTGGCTCAGTGGTTAAGTGTCTGCCTTCGGCCCAGGTCATGATCTTGCAGTTTGTGAGTTCGAGCCCCACGTCAGGCTCTGTGCTGACAGCTCAGAGTCTGAAGCCTGCTTGGGATTCTGTGTCTCCTGTTCTCTCTGCCCCTCCTCCACTTGCTCTCGCACATGCGTGTTCTCTTTCCCTCTCTCTCACAAATAAGCATTAAAAAAATTAAAAAATAAAACTAAACAAGGGTCATAGGAAAAAGAAAATTCAGCAAATAGACACCTTTAATTCTCTATATAAATTAGGACTCCTAAATCGGCATTTCCAGCCCTAAACATTCCCTCTACAGGACCTGTATTTCTCTAACTTTTAATAAATATTTTCATCTTCTCACCCCATCTGCATCTCAAACTCTGCATATCCAAAATCAAGATTATCTCTCTTGACCGCCCCCCCCCCCCCCCACCGTTTGCCTCAAAGAAAATGCTCTCCTCCTATATGCAACCCCCGCCCCCTGGTTCATGGCATCACCACCAAGCCACAGACAAAGAGCAGCGTCGAAGTCTCCATATCAATTAGCCTTCTTCTGTTGACTCCATTTATGGAAGCCATCCTCCTAGTTCTATTTCTACAGCTCGAGTTTTGGTCATTTATATTCCTCACCTGGACTACTTTATTTACAGTGCTACCGAAGAGCTTAATATAACTCACAGGATCCTCTAGGCCTATCCCCATCACTGAACGCCAAAGACTGATTTAGTGCTGTGGTGACCACTTAGTCCCAGATTTTTGCAAAACAACATATGCTAACCATTGCCTAGAACACTGACAGGCTAAATGTTTAATGAGCAACTTAAGTTTGCTTTTAAATTTGGAATTTAACTGTGGTTCTAAAAGACCAGAAAAAAAGCACCAATAGGATTTATAAAATTCCTTGTGGGTAGAAAAAGAGTTGTGGTTTAGCAATTAGCAGTGGTTTACTGGCCAAACTAGGGCAGGCAGGACCATATTTTTTCTCTTTTCTACCATACTTTTCTCTTTTCTGCTTCTAGTTGTAGAAGGGAAATGATGCAGAAACCCTGAACTCTCAGATTACTAATCTAAAATTCAGTGAATGCTCTCAAAGATGTTTACTGCAATGGAATAAAAAAATTTTTAATTTTTAAATTTTTAAAATATTTCTGTGGGAGACAAAGGAAAGTTACAGAGATATTAGTAACCAATAAAAATGTTAAATGTGAGTTCTACTCAACTGTAAGGAAGAACAGTGATAATTCTGGTTGATGAGAAATAGAAAAATATCAAATGTAAACTCTTATTTCAAACTGTTTCCTCCTCTTCCATATGTTATAGTAATAATAACTAGATGGTTATTTTGATGGTTTTATAACCAAAAGACATAATTGGCTAAAAAAACATACTAATCATGGCTTCAGTTAACTTTGAAAACACTGGTTTTCCAAACAGAAGCTGATGATGCCAAACAGCCACTAATAGAGGTCATTTGCCTAACTGCATACGTATCTTCGGTTAAGAAAGATCTAAAAAGCTAGGAATAACCCTAAAATACTCCAGAGTGATACAGACATTATACATGAGAAACCAAAACTTAAGTTTCACAAATAGATCATTTTTTCTATCAATCATGCAATTTAGAAAAGACTTATAGGTCAACTAAATGTGAAAAAAAGAAAACTAATTTTCTTGAAAGTATAATTAATATGCATGTAAACCTTCAGTTATTAATGGACAGGTCAGCATGTGCAATACCACACCAACAAAGAAACATTAAAAAACCAATGAAAATCCTATGAGTGTTAAGCTTTTGTATAAACATCCCAAATAAAAATAAAGTATCTCAATTCTTAAAAAGGATAATCATTCTTATAAAAGTAATAAAAATTTTCCAGAGTGCTTGGGTGGCTCAGTTGGTTGAATGTCTAACTTCAGCTCAGGTCATGAACTCACGGTTTGTGAGCTCGTGTCTCTGCTGTCAGCACAGAGCCCGCTTCGGATCCTCTGTCTCCCTCTCTCTCTCTGCCCTTCCCCTACTTACTCTCTCTCTCAAAAATAAATAAAATATTTTAAAATTTTAAAAAAGTAATAAAAATTTTCCAAACTTCTAGAAAAAATATACAATTAAAATTTGCTCAAATAAATATGATTGCTCTACCACCAAGTTATTAATATAAGACATGTACAGACAAAATAGTGACCAGTTCTACTTCAAAGATTAACAAATCTGTTAAAACAAATTTGTTTTGGGGCGCCTGGGTGGCTCAGTTGGTAAAGCGTCTGACTTCAGCTCAGGTCACGATCTTGCGGTCCGTGAGTTCGAGCCTCGCATCGGGCTCTGGGCTGATGGATCAGAGCCTGGAGCCTACTTCCGATTCTGTGTCTCCCTCTCTCTCTGCCCCTCCCCCGTTCATGCTCTGTCTCTGTCTCGAAAATAAATAAACTTTAAAAAAAAATTAAAGAAAAAACAAATTTAACAAATTTTAAAAATGGGCATTATTTTGGTAACTAAAACAGCATTTAGCACACATCAGATACTAAGTATGAGTCTGCCGACTGAGTGAGTTTTGCTTCTAAATATATTTCTAATCACGAATAACCAAAAAATAAAAAAATTAAAAAAAATAACCATATATCAACCCAAATATATTCCCTGACTAGTTGAATTTGAAAAAAAAAAAAATCAAACAAGAAAGTGAGGACTAATATTATATACAATTGAAAGACAGCAAGTAAACTCTTCTAAAAAGACTAGTTCTATTTCCCAGCTGTCACTACTTGGACAGATGGCAAAGACAAAGGTAATTTAGTCAGAATTAAGTGAGTATAATTAGGAGAATTGATAGTGATATAAAAGATTAAGACTGCTATTTGATCTGGGGAGAGTCAAAGAAGCCATGTGTTTTCTTCTTTCAAAAATAATGGAGTCCCATCTTTAGAACAGGAGAACTACAGTGTGGTAATTTATCTCCAGCCAACAAAGGAATTTACAAGTAGGTCATATTAAAATAAAAACCTCATACATACCCAATGAATAATTATAATTAAAACATACCAGTTAAGTATCCATCTGAAAAATGTGGTGTAAACCCTAGCTTATATTAAAAGCATTGTCTTTCGTTTTTTAATATTCTGGTTTTTTAAGGTAAGTCATCTCGGGTTTAATGAAATATTGCAAATATTTCTATGATCAGTGTTTTGATGTTCTTAAGATTTCCTCAGGCACTGCCTTCTACTTTAATGTACATTTCTTTACCATCAAAATTTTTATTTCAACATATATTCTTTATAGTTATCTTAAATTTTTGCAGAATACTGTGAATAGTGAATTAACATATCTATAGACATATACCAAAAATAAGAAATCAAAACCCAAAATAATTAATTTTTTTAAACTAAATTGGACATTTTCAAGTCTGAAAGATGATGCTCTGAATTCATTGTTTCATTCCACAAATATTTATTAAGTGCCTATGATGTATGATGCATGTTCCTAGCCATGGAATTAGAGCAGTAAACTTTTAGAAAAAAATCCTTATCCACATGGAGGTCATACTCTATTCAATAGGCTCAGAACAAGATTTGATCTGTTAGAAAATTTGAAGCTTAACAAAATCAAACAGTAGCATGTAAAACAATTATCCCCACAAAAACCTAAATCATAGGTAAAATACTTACATAAATTCTGTCTTTACTGTATCGAACTTTGATATTATGAAGAAGAGTGGCTTCATTTAAATACATTAGTGAACCTGAAACATAAAATTTGTAAATCTTTAAATATTCGAAAAGTAAAATCAAATTAATACTATATAAATCTGAATCACTTTGACCCAAGCTAAAAATCCACCTACTAGGTTAGATTTAATTCCATCTTTTTAAAACACTGGTACATGTAAACCCCAGAGGCCAATTTAAAATACCTCCAATCTACACATGTGTTACAGTGATATCATTAAACAACATAGTTCCAACCAAGTAAGTACATCTAGCAAATACCAAGTGAGTACACATTAATGAACACTGGTTAAAAAGTTCAGTACAATTCAAGTGGAAAGAAAGTACTACTTCAGATAGCATTGATTTTAATATACTTTCAATACAACAAAGTGAATCCACTAATTAAATCTGATGCTCAGAATTTTACAGAAAAACTACAAAAGATAAAATTTTAGAATGAGTGGGGCCATCAGATCAGTCAGTACTTCACAACTGATATGAAATAAGAGTCCTGCAAAAATGGTATGTGTTAACCCAGGACATGCAACTACTCAACAACACAATCAGGGTAGAAATCTTATTTTTCTGAGATCTGCTCTACTCATATGTCAGAGTATAATATTACATTATATATATATATATACACACACACATATATATACATACATACATATATACACATATACATACAATATTGTTAATGTGCCTTATATGATATGTAACATTAAAATAATATAATGTACTCTGATTTACTCTATTCTCCCAGCCTAATCTACTCTCCCAGCCCTCCAATCACTTGAGTTTCATTTCTCCATTTCTACCACATGCTGGAGTAGACAAAACCACTTTTTCCCAACCACTTTGTTTCTATTATTAGCATTTTCTCTTTTCTCCAATCCATCCAGACTACTCAGCACATGAATCTAACTATGCTAGAAAACTAATTAAAAAGCTCTCTCCTCCTCAAAATATATCAGCGAGATTCCATCAACTACCAAAGTCCATATTCAAGTCTGATATTCAAGTCCTTTATTAAACTTGCATTCAACTGATCTTTTCACATAATTTTCCACAACTCCCTTTACTATGGTCTAACTTGCAGGCAGACTAAACTACTTATCAAACCCAAACATATTCATGCATTGGACTCCACCTCTATATCTCTAGGTGTCAAAAATCTACCTATCCTCTAAGGTCAGTTCAAAAATTATCTCTCAAAGGAAAATTCCCCATTCTTGCTACTGCCACCACCACCACCACTAGAACTACTTTCTTCTTTGTACTTTCTTTATGGTACTTAGCCCAGACTGCCTATATGATGATTATCATTTTGTATATATCTGATTTTGGCTATTAAACCAGATAGATCCTTGAGGGCAGAACTATGCCTGATTAATTTGCTTGTTTACTTAATCCTTCACGGAAGTCGTACTTATACCTACACTGTATATATGCCTAACATAAAATTCAGTACCTAATCAATTCTGTCAAACAAGAGTCTCTTGCTATATCTATCTCAATAAAGACTGCCCATGCTTCTATAGTCATATAATGTAGCCAGTTCACTTTCCCAGGACATGTGTCTTACTGTTTCCTAATGCCACTTAAGGCAGAATAAAACAAGAAGTAAGTTGGTGGGTGAAGCCTCCTTACAGATGAATGGCATCTTTCCCTTGAATTGAGAAAGATGTAGAGGAGTTAGGCAGCAGAGGTGTATCCAATTTAGGTTCTGGTCACCAACCTTTCTATATCCCTGCACTTCTTCCACCTTCGTCCCAGGAGCCTGACTTACATGTCATCTTTTCTTATCGAGGTTCAACCACTCCCCCATCTCTCACCTTCTTCTGAACAACCATTGCGAAATACCATTTACCTTTCCACGTCTTAATGAAAACGGAATAGCCCATGCATTACAATTTAAGAAGAAGATCCTTGTGTCCATTGGCAGATATTTTAGTTGAGTTTCATTAACAGATATTCCTGAAATATCTGGGGATGTGTTGGTGGAAGAAGGTAAAGGAAATGAGAGCAAGCAGTCATTCACATGTCACTACAGGTTTAAATGATTAGCGTTCCCAGGGCAGTGTATTGTGGGAGTAGGAATTATTACTTAAAGGAAGCAGAGAGAATATCATACAACCAAGTTCTAAAATATTAATGGATCAGGGGCGCCTGGGTGGCTCAGTCGGTTAAGCATCCAATGTCAGCTCAGGTCATGATCTCACAGTTCATGGGTTCGAGCCCCGCATCGGGCTGTGTGCTGACAGCTCAAAGCCTGGAGCCTACTTCAGATTCTGTGTCTCCCTCTCTCTCTGCCCCTCCCCTGCTCATGCTCTGTCTCTGTCTCTCAACAATAAATAAATGTTAAAAAAAAAAATTATTATTAATGCATTAGAAATAATTCAAAACCATTTATTATGTTTAGCTACATGTGGATATATAAACAAAAAAAACATTATTATAATATGTGAACAGGATTAATTCATAGTTCTGAATGTCCCAGGAAGTTTTAACAGAACAGAATTCTCTCTTATTTTATATATAGTAGAATCTCATTCTTTCTTTTGCACTTACTTTCTTTTCAGTTTTTGTTGTTGTTGTTGTTGTGATTGCTGTTAAGACAAATTCTCCATCAATTTTGAGAAATTGGGAAAACGGAAATCCAAATTTTTTTTCCTCAATCTCTTACACCAAATAATAACAGCTACCATTTGAGAGACTGATGAAGGTCAGGCACTACACCACGGATTTTAAATATATCATCTCTAAACATGCCACATACACATTATTACTCCCATTTTACAGATGAGATGCTCTAAGAGGAGAGATAAATTGCTCACAGGCACACATCTTTCTAACAGCATAGTCAGAATGTGAACTCAGGCTCTCCCTGAGTCCCTTGTGCCTCCTATTACTCCACTATTCCATGCTGTCCCATCCATACTTGGGACATTAGAGGCTTACTCAAATGTGAACTCTAAAGAAAAATCAACAAGGACAAAATACATTCCTTTCTCTTACCTTTTTTTGTTTTTAAGATTTTATTTTTAAAATACACCCAATGTGAGGTTTGAACCCAAAACCCTAAAATCAAGAATTGCATGCTCTACCAACAGAGCCAATCAGGCACCTCTTACCTGTTTTAAATGGAGAATTGTTTTGTTTTGTTTTTAATGTTTATTTATTTTTGAGAGAGACACAGGGTGCAAGCAGGGGAGGGGCAGAGAGAGAGGGAGATACAGGATCTGAAGCAAGTTCTAGGCTCCAAAGTCAGCACAGAACTCGATGCAGGGCTCAACTCACAAACTGTGAGATCATGACCTGAGCCGAAGTTGGACACTTAACTGACTAAGCCACTCAGGTACCTCGTTAAGTAGACAGTTTTTAATGTCAGATACCAATAATGATACCAAGACAACTGGATATGATTCTTAAATATTTACTGCCAAATAAAAAAATGAAACTGCTTAACCTTGAAAACAAAAGAATAAACATGGCCTGGTTCACTGTATAGTTTTTCCACCAAACATGCTAAGGTAAAATATAATGTCCTAAAATCAATTTTTCAATTAGTACTTATACATTTAAAGAACTTTTTAAGTTAATTTATTTTGAGAGAGAGAGAGAGAGAGAGAGAGAGAGAGCGCGCGCGCACAAGCCGGGGAGGGGCAGAGAGATGGAGAGACAGAATCCCAAGCAGGCTTCACGCCATCAGTGCAGAGTCCGATGCAGGGCTCGAACTGACAAACCGCAAGATCATGACCTGAGCAGAGATCAAGAGTCGGAGGCTCAACCAACTATGCCACTCAGGCTCCTCTTATTATACATTTTTTTAATGTCTGTTTCCTTTAAACAGTGACATTAAATGGGTCCTCTTGACTCAACTTCCAAATTACTGAACCACATATACTACCATAAAAATCATCTGATTCTAGAGGAGGCTCAAAATAACTCTTTCCAAACTGTTAACAAGAGATCTTTAGTTCAGGCTTCATAGTAAATTATTACCATTCCCCACATTTACACAACTGAGATAACACTAAAAGGGCATTCAAGAGACTCTTTCACCATAGTGCAAACGTGAAACAATAATGAATTCAGGACTTTTGAGCTCCTCCATTCACATGAACCTTCATGTCAAAAGGCTACATTTCTTCTGAACCAGTATAGTATACCTAGTAATATAACCACTGGTTTGTTTTTTGGAAGGATAGCTTCCTTTTCTGTGCTAAGAACTATTTTTTAACTTGATACTTACAATTATCTTCCACATCTTTTTTGCTGTCTTCTTCTGCAGGGAACACTTGGTTTATGAGAGCCAAAAATGTCTAACAAAAAAACAAGAGCTCATTAAACTAGCAGCTTATAAACAGTAAGAAAAATAAATGAACTTAATTGGTTGCGTACATTGTAATAATAGCAACAATATGCTCTTCATTAAAATATAATACAAGATCCTTCTATTAAATAAATCACTAACCCAAAAAGAGGATAATAACTTTACTCAAATATTATGCACTTTTATCATGAATATAAAATCAATAATAGAAATCAATAAAAAACATCCTGTCCTCTAATACCCAGAATGAGACAAAATAAGAAATATATTAATATTTTTTTAAAAAAGTTTTTTAAGTTTTATTTCTTTGGAGAGAGCGAGCAGGAGGGGTAGGGGCAGAAAGAAGGGGAGAGAGAGAATCCCAAGCATGATGAGGGGCTCAAACTCACAAGCCATGAGATTACAACCTGAGCCAAAATCAAGAGTCAGACACTTAAACCAACTGACCTACCCAGGTGCCCCTCAGAAGTAACTAAATATTAAATTTACATGGTATGTACTTTAGCAACTTTTTAAAAAATAAAATTTTTAGTGTTTGTATATACAGTGATTTTATTGTAAAAAAAAAAAAAAAAAAAAAAAAAGTAACATCCGGTCAGTCAGATATACCAACAGCACAGACTATTATTTAATTAATGCTATTGTTTGAGTAAAACATATTAGATCCAAATTCCTGTACAGAAATGTGTCAGAAATATAAACAGTATCCAAAACTATGTGGTCCATAAAATTACAGATATCTATGAATGAGTCTGTATTTATTATATCACTTAAATGCTATGGCAGAAACTCTAGAATTAAGATAGTATCTTGCCAGAGAGAATTACACCTAAAGAGAATTAAATTTTATTCATATCATTCTAGCAGTTATTTATAAATTTGTACTTCTCAAACAATTACAATTACTCTTGTGGTTGAAGTTTCCATCCATATCAAATAAAACTCCAAGGAAAAATGTTCAATTATTTTAAAATAATATTTATAGGTCTACATATGTACATATATGCAAGAGTGTAACACAAAGCTACTGCTATAAAGAGTAAAATCCAGGCTGCTGGTAATACCTTAACTGAAAGTCACACCTAAATTAGAAAACTTTTACGTCCTAAAAACTCTGGAAGTTAATTATTTGGAACCCAGTACACATGTTCTTAATGTTGTAAATGTGCAAAGGTTTAGAGGATAGACCACAAAATCAGAACTGATCCATAATGTATTAAGTATATTAATGGTAATATAAAGCAATCCACAATTTATAACAATGATTCTATAGGAAAACACATTAAAAAATAACTGCTAAAGTCACAGACATTAGCATTCTTTCACAGATGTGGAAAATGGGGTAAGGACTCCTCAGACCCAGGTTTGGGTTCTATCTTGTTAGGAGCCACGTGAAACAGAAGAGGTTCCAGAAAGTCAGAAAATGGAGAAGTGGAAGACAACAAAATCCTAAAATGGAAAGGTTAAGAGCAGGAGTGAAAGGCCAGTAATGAGTCCTAAAATATAGTTTCCCTCCCTCCTTCATCCCCCAGTTACCACCAGCCCTCATCTTCTCTCCTTTACTGCCTTCTTTCTCAATAAGAAAGAAAATTTGTTTCATTAAAGCAATTGTTTTCTTTTACAGGGAGGATGCTTTTTCTCCCACAAGGGAAGATCACATAACAAAGCACACACTAATCACCAGCAGTAAACATGTACCACACATCAAACACAGCACATCAAGCTCCAATGACCAAACGGACAAATACGTTTCTGCATTTGAGAAGATTATAGTCTAGTAGGGAGGGACAGAGAAATGTAAACAAACATTTCTGATAAAATATTACAGGCAGCTAAGAATTTTTACCACTCCTCCTAAGAAGTAATCAACAGTAAATTCTACTGCATAGGAGGAGGAGGAAGAGATCGGGCATCTGTGGAAAAAATTCATAAAGGAGGTGACCTCAATCAGAATCTTGAGAAATAAATAGTATTTGCTAAGTAAAAAACTATGGAAAGTGGCATTCCAAGTAAAATGAGTACTGTGAGCAAGGACACTAAGCACCCAAAACCATCTGGTTCATGGTGAGGGCTTGATAAACACTGGAGAGGAAGAATGGAAGAAAAGGAGGAACAGACACACTAGAAATAAGCAGATGGCAGGAGTATGAGGAGGAAATGGTTGGTTGATAAAAGATAAGACTAGCAAAGTAGAGAGAGAAAGAAAATGTAGACCCTTAATAAGCCATATATTGAGGGCTTTAGCTTGAAGTCCGGTCTGCTGCAAATAGGGAACATGAAATCGACTTAGAGGTTCAAGACAGCATTTTTAACAGAATAAAAGATATTAGAAAACATCAGAATGCATCAGTAAGAATGTTCCATTCATGAATATGCATTCACATGCACAATACTACTCCCTGACATATATAATCTCTTTCTTATAAATACACACACATACAACACACATATCAAATGCAATGTAAAATCTATTTCTTACTATTGGTCACAATCAAAAAATTTTAAAAGCCATTACTATCATCAAAGGCATGTTTCCCACTAGAGTCAATCACACCCTCTTCCATTCTTTCTACTATATCAGCAAACAGATCTACTGGACTTGTCCATCACTTTGTGCACTGAATTCCTTAATATTCAAAAGATGATGATCTCTCTACCAGGAATTACCTAAGTAAAAGATTACTTCTCTTATGGATCTTTTTAACTGTATGATTATTATGTCATTTTATAATTTATTAAGACCCTGCTCAGAGAGAAGGGAAAAAAAATCAAAGTTAGAAGCAATCCCTGTGAATTTGTTAACCTCCAAAACATTTTTACGGAAAGAAGCTTCTTCATTTATAGAATAACCTACAGATCCATAAGTTTTCATAACTCCACATTTTAAATCTTAAGTGTTTTTATTGGTTCTCTATATGTACCTGATTAATACTAATAAGGCACAGTTGAAAGCACATAAGATATTTAAAATATGAAAAAGCATATATTCATAAATCAAGTTTCCTCTATGACTGAATTGAATTATTTTGTCACCTGTGGATATAACAAAATATATATAGAATATACTTAGAAAATAATACTTTTCATTTCATTGCAGCCTTTTCATTTACTGTGCGTATGAAATACATTAAACAAAAATGAAAAAAGACTTTGAAGGATAATGAAAGGCTCACTAAATTTCTATCCCTCCCTAAATATACTACTTTGACATACTGATCATTTTGAATTAAACGGCTCTTGAGAAACAGCAGGTGAAAGAATGCCACTGTCACCCTCCTCTTTATCCCTGAAATCAGGACATAAAATTCCTATGTGAAAAGTGACCTCCCTGTACCAGGAAGAAAGAAGAGAAAGGGAATCAAGGCCAAGAGAAATCTATAACTTAGTCATACTAACTCTTATCTTCCTAATTACTTCACCACAATGTACTACTACCCTTAGCCCAAACCCCGTTTGTCTTATCAATTCTTCACAAATTTTTTTGTTTCTTTGTCAAAACGGTATAAAACCTTTCTCCTCTGGTCACTTCTTTGGATCTTCATTCTCTTGTGAAGGCTCCCAAGTACATGGAAAAATGTAATAAAAATGGTATGCTTTTTAACAGTGACTCTGTCTTATGTCAGTTGATTCTTAGGTCCAGCCAGGGACCTGAAAGAGTAGAGGAAAATTTTCCTTCCCCTACAATTTCAAATACATGAAAATAATTGAACTTATTTCTTAACCCTTTCATTCTCTGAACATGTATGGCATTGTAAGTACAAAGAGGTCCTTGGTTAATAAGAGGAAAAACTAGAAACACTTTGTGTTTTCTTGCCTGAGAGCATCTTTAATTGGCCTCCTCTAACATGGCACATTATATATTATGCATTTAGGTTCCTGGGTTGTTTACAGTAACAGAATAGTTTTCTCTGTGAAAAGACCTCATGAGAGATCCACCTTGTTTTTCTAAGGTTCCCAGAAGGATGGCAGTCATATGGCATTAGTTAACCATGTATCAGTAGAATATAAATTATTCACGAACATTCTCAAAGTCTAAAGTAAACAAATGACATCAACAAATTTAATTTAGTAAGAGGTGTTTAACAGTATTTATTAAACTGAAAATTGTTAAGTTCTCCCACAAAGGCAGACCTTACAGTCCCCATGAAGACCAAAGAGACTCCAGATCACTTTTTCCCCAAACTCCCATTTTGTAATACTGTCTAGTCTATGTCTAGGCATAAAAAGAAATAGGGGCGCCTGGGTGGCTCAGTCAATTAAGCATCTGACTTTGGCTCAGGTCATGGTCTCAAGGTTCTCATGGGTTCAAGGCCCATGTCAGGCTCTGTGCTGACAGCTCAGAGCCTGGAGCCTGCTTTGGATTCTGTGTCTCCCTCTCTTTCTGCCCCTTCCCTACTCATGCTCTGACTCTATCTCTCAAAAATAAATAAACATTGGGAAAAAAAACAAAAAAGAAAATAAACAGATGCCATGTGTACAAAATTAAAGTATGCTTTTATGTTTTAAAAACTATCATTATAACAAAAAGCTATCATTATAACACAATAATAATAGATAGGTATGTTTAAGACTTAAGTATCTGTACTTAATAGAATATGCTCTATTAAGTATCTAATCTCATGCTAATAAATTTAAGTAAATAAAAAGCTTAAGAAAATCATCTAGAAGCTAATGCAAAAAGTAAAATTTGGTAAAATAATCCCATTCACTTTTCATACTTTTGTAATATACTGACTACATCACAGACATATTAATAACTTGAGCAATATAAGGAATAAAAATGTTACTGTTCATATTTTATCATATAACTATTTCTTAAAAATGATATGAAAGACTCACTAGATTTGTCTGATTTTATGATAGGATCCCATTTTTCCCCTACGATATAAAACAATAAATAACTCACTAGAAAACTAAGATTCACTTACCAGAAAATTGTTTTCCCTTATACTGAGCTAGGAATATCTATTTCATTAAGAAGGGCCACACCTATAGAAAAAAAAATCAAATTTTGAAATCTTTCTGAGAAACTCACCTTGCCTTTTTGGTTCAAGGGTTCAATGGTTAAGCTGTCAGGGCCAATATCTACAATATTGCCCATTTGAAATCCATCTGTAGGGTGTGGTGCCCAAACGGGCTTTCCATCCTCCATTTTTGAAGGGAGTATCTATTTTCTGTTTGAAAGGAACAAATAAAACAACATGAATAACTTTGGAAATAAAAATAAGTACTTTTTTAGAAAGCTAACATGTGAATTGCAATTCATAGAAACACATGTCTGACCCTATCACAGGTAAACCCCACCCCCTTTCATCTTGTGGCTGCACCCTGACCCTTTTTATCCACCTTTAGATAAGGACCAAGCAGAGGCTACTCAACCCTTAAGTAACACCTGCTCTGCTACTGCCTTCCTTCAATTGTGATTGTAGTGGAGTACTGCACTTTGAGCAGTACAGAAACCGAAACAGCCATAATGTTCACTTATTGCCCCAGGGTAATTTATAACAACACTTCCTTTTACTCGCTGAAGTATTCTGGATAGCACAATAAACAGTTGTCCTAGGAATAGATGTTATTGTGTGGAGTTAGCTAAGAGTTTAACAAAAGTCATTGTAGACCTAAAGGAATAAAAATGAGACGTGTGAAAGATTATCTCCTCTGGGAAAATTTCCCTGACAATCTGAAACTACAAGGATGCCTCACCCATGTTGCCCCCTATGGTATCTTCACGTACCACTCAGCATACTGTTTTTGTTTTTCTTTTTTTACTGAGGTAAAACTTATATACAGTGAAATGTACAAATCCCATGTATACACATTGGTGAGCTTCAACAACTAGATATACCCATCTAACAAACACTGCCATCAATATATAGAACATTTCCATATAGAACTGAAAGTTCCCTTATGCCTCCTCTGGTCAAACCCTAACCCCCATAGGCATCTACTGTTCTGGTTTCTCTCATCACAGATCACTTTTTATCTTTTCTTAAACTTCACATAAATGAAATCTTACCGCTTTTGCATATGGCTTATTTGATTCAACAAAATATTCTTGATAGTCAACCATGTTGTTGTATATACTAGCCCACTGACTGATTATACCACAATTGTTTACCTGTTGTCCTACTGATGGACATTGGGATCGTTTCCAGTTTTTGCCTATTGTGAATTCTAATGTAATTTTTCAAGTGTTCTTCTAAAGCTTCTATGCTTAGCAATCTCATATCTAATATGAGCAATCTCATATCTTTGCAATTCTGTCTTTTGAGAATATGCCAAGGGGTTCATGACATGTAAGACATTTAATTTTAATGAGCTTGGATTCTAGGAGACTAATGGGTAATCACAAATTGGCTACTGAGTGATCCTAGATGTTCTGGTTTCATCATCTCAGTGGGAACTTATTTTTCATTACTTATCTATACTTAAAGAAAAATTGATACATGTGCCATAAACTCTCTTCTTTTGTGGCATTCTCAAATCTGGGATTTCCCCTGTGGATGTTGTCAAGTCTATTTTCTTATGAAAGTCAAGGATGTATAGTATGTAGTTCAATCAAAAAGCTAGTAACAACTGGCATGTTTGCAATGTACTTGTTGGTTAATGTCTTCAATAGTGAGATGTGCTTTTCCCCATGCAGCAAAGGCTACTAGGATTATGGGTATTCCAAATTAAGAAATTAAATGAAGATTCTCCACAGAAGTCAATCAGTAACACTGAGCAGACTTACATTACCACACCTTACATCTACACACTTTACCTAAAGAATCATATGTAGTCCCATGGCTTTAAGTACCATCTTTAGGTGAGTGATGCCCAAATTTATTGCTCTAGCCCAGAACACCAGTGAACTGAGTCCCCAGATTTTATGCGTCTAGTGGACATCTCCTCCTCACAAATATACCTAAAAGATGTAACATGATTATATTATTACTCTGTCCCACCACCCCAGCCTGTTCTTCCTTATCAGTTAAGGCACCAACAACACTCAGTTCCAATCAAACATGGGGTCATCCTCAATTCTTCTAGCTCCTTGCAAATCCATATCACTCCTCTAAACCTATCAAGTCTACCTCCAACAGGTATCTTATTTTTACCCACTTCTCTGTTTCACCTCTGCCATCCTAGTCAAAACCAACATGGCCTTTTACTAGGACTTCTGTAATTAACTTAGCTTCCCACTGCTACTCTTGCCAATGTGCACAGATCACCAGAAATCCAACTGAAAGGTAAATCTGACCATGTCATTCCTGCTCTATCAGGGCATGAACTAGTCCTCTCTGTGTTCCCAAAGCCCAACACAGAGCAGGCAATTTAATACTCACTGAGTGAATGAATGAATTGTTCACACAATTTGGGAAGAGTAAGAAGATATGGTGAACTAGGAAGAGTTGAAAGGTCTTAAAAACCTAAGCTTGAAATTCAGCTCCACCACTGTCTGACTAGCTCTTAAGCAAGTTACTTAATCTCTCTGATCATTATCTTTATCTTTACCCATAAGTGATATCACTTACCTTACAGAATTGCTATGAGGATTAAGTGACATAAAATTGAGATCACCATTCTCATGATACCCAACAGATACTAGTCACACCTCTCCCCTTATTTTCCCCAATATCCATTGTTTGAAGCTACCAGTAAATTTTGCAAAAATGGTCTTGTGACACTTCTAAATACAGAAGGACATTATAGAATAGTCATGAAATATCATTTAGGAATAATCAAGTATCTGGGGGAAAAAAATCACAGCAAAGCAAAATTCCCAAAGTTCAAAAAAGAATGGCAAATTCCTTTGGACAATTCAAATTGCTTTCCTATTTGAACAATTTGCTACAACTTCCCAATTAAGATAACAGATTTAAAGGCACACATGTAATGTTGCCCCTTCATCCAATACCTAAATCTACAGTAAAGTGATTCTTCAAAAAAAAAAAAAAAAAATCAATCCATAAGGATGGGAAAAAACAAAGAGGGGACAACAGCAACAATATTTGGGAAGTTGAAAATCAAATGGCTGAGAGGCAACTGACTCAGGAAACCTGAAAGGACTGAATCTCAAGTCAGGAATAGGGAAAGACGGAAGACAACCCACATTATACCCCTGAATCTCAAAAGACAGAGAACTATACTGCGAAAATACTTCTAGAACCAAGGGTAAAAAGAGGGGGTCTAACATAAGAAAGACTAGGTGAAAGTTGTTTAAGAAAGAGATTTTCTGGGGGCGCCTGGGTGGCTCAGTCGGTTAAGTGTCCAACTTCGGCTCAGGTCATGATCTCACAGTCCGTGAGTTCAAGCCCCGCGTCAGGCTCTGTGCTGACAGCCTGGAGCCTGTTTCAGATTCTGTGCCTCCCTCTCTCTCTCTGACCTTCCCCCGTTCATGCTCTGTCTCGGTCTCAAAAATAAATAAACGTTAAAAATAAATAAAGAAATAAAGAAATAAACAAACAAACAAACAAACAAATAAATACATAAAAAGAGATTTCTGGAGTGTGTAGGTGGCCCAGTCAGTTAAGCATCCAACTCTTGATATCAGCTCAGGTAATAATTTCACAGTTCATGACTTAGAACCACACATCGGGCTCTGCACTGACGGAGCAAAGCCTGCTTGGGACGCTCTTTCTCTGTCCCTCCCCTGCTTGCTCTCTCTTCTCTCTCTCTCTCTCTCAAAATAAATAATAAATAAGTAATTAAAAAAAAAGAAAAAAGAAAGAGATTTCCTAACACCACCAACACGCACATACTTCACATCACTAGGCAAATGCCTCCCCACTCTCCCATCACTACCCCAAGAGAAGCTTAGATGTTATTCTCTGGAAAAGACCAGGTCTCTGGAAAGAGAAATGCCAGAAAGAATTAATGGTGTACATATAAAAATTGCCACTTGCTAACAAAAACCCTCTCCTTGACCAAACTTTAGTTAGGCTCTTCTGAGCCTGCTTTCTGATGAGGCCATGCAACTAGGCCTTCCATGTCTGTACTATCCTTGTTGGGCCTACATCGGCCAGTTTTAGCAAGAATCCTGATAAGCCACTTTGGAGAAATTTCCCCTCCCTTGATATCTGATTAAGTTTTTCATCCCCTACCTTTGATATATAAATCCTTAAACTGCCTTCAAGAATCCCTTATCCTTGTTGTTTTCTCTTACTTTGCGTTCACTGACCCTCTCAATCTGCTCATTGGCTATAATCCCCAGCTGCCTTTTCTGTCCTCCAAGTTGAGCCTGATCTCTCTCCCCTATTTTAACATCCCTTGTTATAAACTGACTGTGTCTGTTATGGACTGAATTTTGTCATTCCCGCCTCAATTCGTATTTTTTAATATGTGAACACTAATTCGTAATATGACTATATCTGGAGATAGGGCTTTTAGGAGGTAATCAGGTTAATGACATTATAAGGGTGAGATCCTGATCCAATAGGACTGGTGGTCTTATAAAAAGAGGAAAAGAGATCTCAGATCCCGCTCCCCAACCAAGGGCCATGTGAGTGCACAGCAAAATGGTGGCCATCTGAAAGCCAGAAAGACAATCCTCACTAGAACCCAACCATGTTGGCATCCTGATCTCAGACTTCCAGCCTCCAGAGCTGTGAAAAAATAAATTTCTATTATATAAGACATCCAATCTATAACATTCTGTTATGGCAGACCAAATAGACTAATACACTCCTACTACAATAATCCTGAATAATCTTGTCATTTTAGCAAGTGTCAACATAATTTTCCTTTAATAGCATAACACTAGAAATGAATATTCACTAGAAGGTATAAAATAGAAAGTTGAGGCAATTTTACAGAAAGCCAAGAAAAAAAGAGATAAAAAGTGGGGGGGGGGGGAGAAGAAAAAGAAGAGATACGAAAATGAAACACGTAAAATTATTAAGCATCAAAATACCAGGAACAACAGACATCCTGCCCACCCCCCTCAAAAAATAGAAGGGAGAAAACTAAAATGTTGAGAGAAAATTCACCAGAACTGAAAGACATGATTTCCTAGCATCTAGCCAAAATGTCCATTAAGTCCTCAATACAATAACTGGGAAAACACACACACACACACACACACACACACACACAAAGACACTATGTCCAATTTCAGACCACCAGAAATAAAGAGAAGATGCTACACACATCTAGAGAAATCAGAGAAAAAAGAAGGGAAAAAACATGGATCATGTCCAAAGGATCATGAATCAAAATGGCTTCAGCAACACTGAAGCAGGAAGTCAACAAAGCAATGCCTATAAAATTCTGAAGGAAAATTATTTCCAACTTAGAGCCCTGTACTTAGGCAAAATACTGGCCCAAACTGGAGCAGTATAACCCAAGAGGCAGCCACATTGAGCACTGTCATCAAAGACATCCACTGACCTTGGACCACATGAAGCTAGCCCAGATTCTTATCTGAACTTGTCTTATTCTAACTCTGTACTGATGATGTACTTGTGCCTGGAGAAACTGTGGACAACTCATACCCTCCCCTATTAAATATCTTCTACTTACTATTCTAATATTCTCTTAGAATAAACCTTTTTTTTAATAAGGTTTCACTTAATTGGGGTGTCTGAGTAGCTCAGTCGGTTAATGATCTGACTCTGATTTCAGCTCAGGTCATGATCTCATGGTTTGTGAGTATGAGCCTCAACTCAGTGGGGAGCCTGCTTGGGATTCTCTCTAGCCTTTTTTCTGCCCCTCCCCCACTTGTACACATGCCCACACATGCTCCCTCTCTCTCTCAAACATAAATAAAGGTTTCACTTAATTGTTTTTAGAATCCTAAATACTTATAACAAATACCTTCAGTAATGAAGTCTTACTTTTCATCCCACAACAGAAGACAAAATTCTTTTAGGCATGTTACTTACTATTTACTCCCAGAAAATCATTCAGAAAAAAAACCCATGCAATCAACATTCATACTTATTAAGGCATGTCTGCTTATGAAGAATACTTAAAAAGACATTGAAAAAAATGTTTTTAAAGACATCCCAATTCCCAGTGCTATTATACTAGAAACCTTAAACACATTAAAGCCTGAATATATATGCATTACCCCTGGAGTTAGGTCAGCAAATTTAAAATTCTTGAAATTCCTTATGTTTTTCGGGAAAAGAATGGAAACGTTCTACAATATGCATCAACCAAAAATTATCTCATTTTTTATACTTAATTGACAACTGAAATTTTTTAAGTAAGCACTATAGTGATCTACAGAAGTACAGCTGACCCTTGAACAACATGGGTTTAAACTGCATGGGTCCACTTACATGTGGATTTTCAATAAATACATTGGAAAATTTTTTGGAGATTTGTAACAATTTGAAAAACCTCACAAACCACATAGCCTAGAAATGTTGAAAAATTAAGAAAAAGGTATATCATGAATGTACACAATATAGATACTAGTCTCATAAAATTTATATATGTATTTGCCTAATTTATCATTTGCTACCATAAAATATATATAAATTTTAAAAGTTGTAATTTATCAAAATTTACACACAGACCATACATGACACCATTCACAGTTGACAGAACCATAAAAAAAAAAAAGATACAGTATTGAATCCAGTATTAGTACTGAATACCTAAAATTCAATTAGTACTAAATACCTAAAATTAACTGTAGTGCACATTGTACTACTGTAATAATTTCATAGCCACCTCCTCTTGCTACTGCAATAAGCTCAAGTGTTGTGAGTACTGGCTTAAAATACCATGTGACAATCATCTCTGAGTGAACAGTTCATCTCTCCAGTATACTGTGCATCACAGTAAAAAGCTATCTCTTGCAGTTCTCACTACCAATAAAGTTTTGGGAGAGTCAAAAGTTATATGCAGGAGTGCCTGGGTGGCTCAGTTGGTTAGGCGTCCAACTTGATTTCAGCCCAGGTCATAATCTCAGTTTCATGAGTTCGAACCCCATGCCAGGCTCTGCGCCGCCCTTGCAGAGTCTGCTTGGGATTCTCTCTCTCTCTCTGCCCCTCCCCTGCTTATGTTCTCTCTGTCTCTCCCAAAATAAATAAATAAAACTTTAAAAAATTATTAAAAAAAAAAAGTTAGGGGCACCTGGGTGCCAACTTCAGCTCAGGTCATGATCTCACAGCTTGTGAGTTGGAGCCCCGTGTCGGGCTCTGTGCTGACACCTTGGAGTCTGGAGCCTGCTTTGGACTGTGTCTCCCTCTCTCTCTTCCCCTCCCCAGCACATACTCTGTCTCTATCTCAAAAATAAATAACCATTAAAAAAAAAAGTTATATGCAGATTTCCAACTGTGGCAGGTGGTCAGCACCCTTAACCCCAAGTTTTTCAAGGGTCAACTGTAATCTGTAGAAGCACTAAGTAATCCACAGAAGGCAATCAGTACCCTTTCAGAGGTTATTAGCTAACTTTTCGTTTATTCTTTGTTTAAAGGTAAGAAGCATATCACCAGAAAGCTCCCTGGGGAGCAAATGTATTAAAGGCTAGAGTGACAAATAATACACATCCATATTCTTCCTTCTTGACAACTCTAGTGATAATCCCAATATAACAATCCTGGGCCATAAACAGAACCGGTAGGCCCATACCACAAACTATGAGTCATCACCTACTCCTTTACATTCAAAGATTACACTTTAAATATAGCCATGATACATAACAGTGCCTTATATTTTACTGTCTGGGGTATTAGGAACTGAGTACTAGCTAAAGGTAATTTACAGTTGTGCTAAAAGAACAAGATATCAAAAAGGAAGAAAGGAGCATTAAACAGAATATGCAGAATCCTTTTAAGTTTGCCTTCTACATTAACTTATTCCATTAATTACTTACTTAGCCTCCTATTATGTACTACATAGTTCCAGGTGCTGGAGCTATAATGGCGAGCAAAAGGACACAATCCGGCCTCATGGTGCTTTTTAATAGGAAAATAACCACCTGAATAAACCAGTAAACAAAACTGGCAAAAATCCCTGCCCTCCAGGATCTTATATCCCAGTTGGGGGTAAGAGGGTGGCATAGATGTATCAAATTTGCCTTTTAAAAAGACTACTCTTTCATCTGGCCAGGCCCTGGGCTTGCTAATGAAAATAATGTTATGTGTACCTTTGGCACACAAGCTTTAAACTGGCAGCTACTCTAATCTGTATCAGTCTATCCTGAAGGCTATTAGCTTCTCAGGTGTGCAGATACTGTGAACACTGAGCACCAGGTAACAGTTGGCCATGGCTGGTGCATTCTGTGTGTACCTAGAACAATCTTTCACTGCCCATATCAGTTCCATTACGAACGTCTGTACAATGAAATTCTCAAAAACATTTCAGTAGGGTTCCCTCTAGTTAGTAAGTTACCTTTGAAAAGGTCTTCCTAGAAAACATTTCCAAGTCAATCTTGTTCTGCTAGTTGTACAAAATACAGGAAATATTTAATTGCTGTAATACTGGATTATGCATCATTAAACATTAGTACTGAAATTTATTGCTATTATCTTGGTTTTATCAACAACAAACATTCATTAACAATGGGGAGAAAAAACCTACCACAAAGTCCGAACTCATGACAAAAAAGTAAGAAATTATCTCAAGATAACAATATCTAAAAACTACTTCAATTTAATTAATATATTCACTCATTTATTTTTTCAATGAATATTTACCAAGCACCTCTTACATGCCAGTCACTGTTACAGGTTTAGATATCGATGAGAAAATAAGAACTCCAACGTTTCTCAATCTACAACATTATAAGAAAGACAAGAAATGTCTAGGTCAGCTATGACACTCTGGTTTTAACAGTAGTAGGTCCAACTGATCCTGTGATCAGTCCTGATGACTGACCATCTTTACCAAAGTTATACTGTAATTCCAAATATAGCCTCAGAAAGCTTAATATACTGATTAATATTTAAAGCTAAGTCTATTACCACTTGATTCCCAGACATAGGTTTAAACACCAAAGGTAACTTCAGCTTAACTAGTATAGCTAAGATTAACTTGCAACAAAAAAAGAGGGTTAAAAAAAATTAAAAGCAGGGGTGCCTGGGTGGCTTGGTCGGTTAAGCATCTGACTTTGGCTCAAGGTCATGATCTCATGGTTCACGGGTTTGAGCCCTGCATTGGCTCTGTGCTGACAGCTCAGAGACTGGAGCCTGATTTGGATTCTGTGTCTCCCTCTCTCTCTGCCCCTCCCCCATTCATGCTCTGTCTCTCTTTCTAAAAAACTAAACATTAAAAAAATTAAAAGCAAATATTGATAAATTCATCATATCATTATTAAATATTTAAAATATTTATAAAATGGTTTGAAAACTGATACCATCTGGCAAATTACTCCAAATGCATATTACTATAATTATGAGAGTTGGTTATATGATTTTCTTTCAGATTTTCAGAGAAGAAATCATAAACTATACTTCAGCTATAAACTCTTACCTAAATTACTATCACAAAACAAATTTGAATTAGCCATAATTTAAACAATATATGTAGATAATCTATACTAAAATAACCTAGCCAAAATGTAGACCATTCTAGAGAAAGCCCTTGTATTCTTCAGAGACTCAATATCTCAGTTTATTTCAGAAGCTCAAAATTTCTCTTACAGATGGTAAAATACCTAAATAGCAAGATATTAATTTATCCCAGGTGATTTAGATTTTTCATACCCCGTGACTAATCTTGTCTATTGTCCAGTGATTACATCCAGAACTTACCTGGTTTTGTACTTAGTGCTAGATTTAAAAGTTATTTCTTAGAAGTTTGTTGGTCTTTCAAAAAGGAGTTTGTAAAAGATTAAAGACTTTAATTCATTTTCTCCACCACAGGATAATGTTGATCTCCTATTAAGTGGTTAATGAAATTTTAACTTGGTCTTCAACCAAAAAGAAAGAAAGGCCTTTTCTTCCTGAAGGATCCTCCTGTGTTTAAAATGGCCCCATTCTGCTCAAATTGAAATATTCTACAGTTTAAATCCCAGGCCTTGACACAATATTACTTAGATTTTTCAGAAACTAACAGATCTATATGTAGGCAAACCACAACCTGGATGGTACACTATTAACCAAGGTAATAAGAAGCCTGAACAATCCTGTCTTTTAAATACATCATTGACACTGTGAGCATCTTAACTCTCCTAAAATGTGCATAACAGAAGTTGATTTTCACCTACAAGCAGCAAGGTCATTTTAAGAGCTGACACTGAATCTGGGACACCTGGGTGGCTCAGCTGGTTAGGCATCTGACTCTTGATTTCAGCTCAGGTCATGGTCTCACATTGGTGGGTTCAGCCACACATCCAACTCTGTGTTGACAGCACAGAACCTGCTTGGGATTCTCTCTCTCCCTCTCTCTTTGCCCCTCCACCATGTGTGTGCGTGCAAACGCAAGCGCGCTCTCTCTCTCTCTCTCAAAATAAATAAACTTAAAAAAAAAAAAAAAAGAGCTGACCCCAAGTCCAATCTAATGCAGGCCACATAGTTCTCCTGAGACAGGAATTCATTCAGTGAAAAAAAAAAAAAAAAAAAAAAAAAAAAAAAAACTCAAATGCTATGACCAGGAGGAATAAACTCTGAGAGACACACAAATTAAAAAGGAAGAGTAGAAGGTGTTATTCTGTTATAATTTCTATCACTCATAAATGAGATAATAAAACCTAGGATATTCAATAAAGTTTTCATACAATCCATAACACTAAGTTTTTTTTTAACATTACTAACTTGGGTTGTGTGTGCATGGGTATAGCACACGAAAACAGGAACCGAAGACAATTTTCTTATAGCTGGTATGGAATTCAATTCAGTTAGCCAAGGGAAGCAAAATTACTATAATGTTTCACCGACTGTTCACTATTCAGCAGACATTACACTACTATAATATGTTATCTCATTTAGTTTTTACAGCTCTGGGAGGCAGCTACCATCCCCATTTGGAAACTGAGGTTTGGCAGTTTAGGCAAATTGCCCCAACAAAGACAATTAAGAAATGAGTATAGAGAGAAGATGAGAATCCTGTGTGACCCCAAGTCCAAACTTGTAATCATTGCACTACATAGCTCTGCCTAATCAAGCTTCTTGTCTGCACCACTGGTTTATATTTGTCACTAGATCTAGAAAAAGACCTGGTTGTATAATGTTGTGTTGTCCTAACCTATTTTTTAATGGCATAAGAAACAAACACAATTTAAAAGATATGTAAAGACTTCATGAAAAATCTTATTACTTCTTTCATAAACACTAAAATGTTCATTATTCCTTACTTGTAATTTGGATTTGGATTTAAATTCTTTAATGTGTAGACTACAAGAAGTTCTTTTATTTCCTTCACACAAGAAATTCTTGGCTTGAGTGGTCTGTGCTAAAAGGTAAACATGATGATATGAGTACTTTTGTCTTCCAGTTAACTCTGTATTTAAATAACTAGCTGAGGGGGCGCCTGGGTGGCTCAGTCGGTTAAGCATCTGACTTGATTTTGGCTCATGTCTTGATCTCATAATTCATGAGATCAAGCCCCACAATTGGCAGATTTTCAACAGGGCATACATTTTGTTTTTAACTTCTAATTAGTCATAGAGTAAATACTGCAAACTCCTCCAGACACTTGGGTTTTTTTTTTTTTTTTTTAAAAGCAAGTGTAATAGAATCAACAAGTTTTTTTTTTACAAAATTAGTCCTCAACCATATGACCTAGGATTAATGGGTAGAAGCCTTAGAGTCAACCATATGTTAATAATATTTTCTAACCTCTGCAGATAACAGTAATTTCACTAACTTTGAAAGAACAAACTGAAAAATATTAATGGACTTTAGGGAACAATTTTTCTTTCTCAACTACCAACCACCAGCAGAACAGGTAACCATTACAACAGTGAAATGTTAAGTCTCTGACAAATCCATTCTGAAAGAGCTCCTATAGAAAATACTGAGTGATTCACTTCATTTCAGTTCTTCTCACTTTTATAATTAGAAGAACTATACCTATCTTGTGACTGTAAATATTAACTATTTGAAGTAGCAACAGAACGATGAGACTGCATAAGTACTTTAACAATATGCCTTTATACAAAATGTAATCTCTTCAGCACATAACGTCACATACTTATAGGGAACTGTTTGGAGAGAATAAAATCTCAAGGAGACTTTGCACCATGAAGTAATATTATTACAAATACATTCTGCAAGGATTTACTGAATTCCTATTATGTGCAAGGCACAGCCTCAGAAAAAATAAATATATTTCTCATCCTAAACAAAAAACAAAAGTACATCTTTTTCCTACAAAACAGAAACACATGTAGAAATATAAACCTAAAAATTCCTAAAATAACGACGTTATCTCCCATTGTCATTAAAAGAATTCAAACATTATCTCTGGTGGGGGGGGGGGCGGTGGTGGAAGGAAATAACTAAGTGATAATATCCCAGGTACTCAAACATCTTGGGGAGAGGGGACAGTCAGGAAATAAGTGCCGTACAATGTCTCTATAAAAACTGTAAAGTGGGCCAAGTTAGTTTAAACCACCTTCTCCTTCCTTATCTTTTCTCCATCTGAAGAACACTAACTTAGGCCCAAAAACCAGGCAAAAATCAAGACATAAGGTCCCTGAGATGAAGATTCAAATTCCAAACTACAAACTTTCCTTTTTTTTTCTAATTTTTTTTAATGTTTTTATTTATTTTTGAGACAGAGAGACAGAGCGCGAGTGGGGGAGGGGCAGAGAGAGGGGGAGACACAGAATCCGAAACAGTCTCCAGGCTCTGAGCTGTCAGCACAGAGCCCGACGCGGGGCTCGAACTCACAGACCGTGAGATCATGACCTGAGCTGAAGTCGGACGCTCAACCGACTGAGCCACTCAGGCGCCCCCAAACTTTCCTTTTTAGTTAAGTAAATTAGGGAGGAAAAAAACAAAACAAATATTTTCTTGCTTTATAAAGAAGTCTAAATTTGCTTGCATTATTAATTCCCTAGGACTAATACTTTTTTAAAATGTTAATTTGAGGGGCGCCTGGGTGGCTCAGTCGGTTAAGCAACCAACTTCGGATAAGGTCGTGATCTTGCGGTTTGTGAGTTCTTGCGGTTTGTGACATTTAGCTATGTCATCATGGAAGTTTAGAGCATCCATTACGAAAGATCCTTTAAGCTTGCAGCTTAGAGGGAGAAATAAAGAGGGGTGTAAAATGATCAGGAATCTGAAAGACAGTTCTGGATGGTAAAAACACTTGCTATACCTTTAAAATACTGAAGAAAAGTAACTTTCAAGCTGGAATTCAGTTTGTGTGTGTGTGTGTGTGTGTGTGTGTGTGTGTGTGTGTGTGTGTGTGTGTGTGTTTAGTCTGTCATTTAAGTCTGAAGGTAGAATAAAGACCTTTTTTTTTTGACATGAAAAGACTTCATTATTCTATACCCAGGAGAGAGCAGTGAGGAAAGCCCTAGAATGACGGCCAGGCAGCAAGTTTACAGAGCAACCATGTAAGGAGGGGCAAGGGTAGAGGGAAGGGCAGGACCGTGTTGTAGGTTATAAAAGCCTTTTAAAATAGTCTATTTGGCTTTTTAAAAAGCCTGCTCTTTTATCACTTCAATAAAAAATGTAATATGAAAGTGCATCTTTATGAAGCACTGTTAGTATTGAATGGGGCTTATGAGAAGATTGTGATTAATACTACTTTAATGTGAAAAATTAAACTGAAGGAAAAAAGCAGGCTCAAACCAAGAGTGTGAAGAAATTCTTCCTTCATGAAGAGTACTCAGTAATTCTAACGGATTCTATTCTAGGATGGTAATTCTTGTGAACTGAGACTAAATTGTAGCTGAGCTGAATTTTAATTGTTGAATAATCACTGTGTAATTAAGTCCAGAAAATGAATGAGATTATAAAAATAGTAACTGAGTACTTAAATTACTCTGACTTGAAGTTTCTGGACTCAATTGACCTTAATAACTAAGGACTTTATAAAGTCGATACTGTTAAAATTCAAGATTGGATTTTAGTGTAGGTGGAAAGCAGCAGCTTTAAAGGAAACCATTCACAGCTGCGTTGGTGGTTTAGGCGTGAAGGCAAAATGCCCAAAGTGTGGTTGCAGAGAGGGTTTTCATTGTGAGATCTACTTAAAAAAACAAAACAGTTTGCTTATTTTAAACTCTGTTTAGGGAAACTGCAGCCCTTTAACCCTGTAAATACCAGTCCTTTGAGATATTGTCATGCTTTATGAGTTAGGAAGATGTGTGAAGCTTTGGATCCAGTCATCACTATTTTACATTTAAGAGTGATTAATTTTGTTTTTGAAAAGTTTACTATTTGATGACTTTCTTATGTGCCTTGACAAAACCACTGTAGTTTCATAAAACACTTTTTATGAAGGATCATAATAACACATAAATTGTGTTTGTCTCAAGTCTTGCTGTGAAAATCAAAAGTCCAGACAGATTTTTCTAACTCAGAAATCCCCATAATGGTGTTTATTTGGCTACTTACAAATCTTTTTATCAATATCTACTTGGACAAAAATCTACCTCTCACCTAAACTTTGCCAACTCTTAGGTAAAACTTTGTGTTTTTATCCATGTTTAGAGAATCTATTGTGTTATTCTATTTCCTTAGTTTTATTTATCCGACACATTTGTGTGAAATGCTAAGTTGAATGGCCAGCAATGAACAGATCTGATTTGAGGTATATGTACAGTCCAACAGATTATAACAATCAGAAAAATCTAGTTGCTGAACAATAACCTTAAAAGATGATTGCCATATTGAATTTGCTATGTAGTGGATTTATGAGACAGTCTCAAATAATCATGAAATTAATAACCAGTTAACAATCTTTACAGACAAGGGATTAAATTTCTCATACAGTATTAATTTTTCTTCTAATTTTGTTTGAAATACCCAGTCAGCTACTAAAACCTACTCTATTTGTTTATTCATGCATTCAGTTATTATTTGTTGCTGTTTGGTATCTATCCCATTCTGCCATTCATTCTCTCTGATACTGCCCTAATTTTGACATGCTGTTTTTTTCTCTCATCATATTGAATTCTTACATACTGTCTCTTCTACCAGAACATCTTTCCAGTTTAATTAGATGGCTGTTCACTGCCTGTGGAATAGAGAATTAGAGTTAAGAACCTTTACACTTTGACATGGACCTGCCTTTCCAGCTTCATCTTCCACCAAGTCTTTTTTTCTTCTTGTCCTTCACAAACTGCCCTCCAGTTTCAGTTTCACATTTTGAAATTTCTGCTTTTGCTACTTTATTTGTCTAGAATGCTACTCCCTAATTCTCTATTTGTTGAAATCCTTGGACTTTTCAGGATCAGCTTACATTGCTTTCTCTAAAACCTAAGTTAAGTCTCCCTGGAGCTGACTTTAGTCAGGCAGCCAAAGTAATCCTGCCTTGATATTCCCTTATAAGAGTATTTCACTTTGTCACATATTTATGTGGCACACTTTGGCCAGGGAAGAACAAAGATGTTTACCAGTGAGAGAGGGACAGGTTGACAGATCGGGGGAAAAAGCAATGCGAATATAGTAGATATCATCAATGTTTGAAATGTTCAAATTAATATATATTTTTTAATGTTTTTTCTTATTTTTGAGAGAGAAAGACAGAGTGCAAAAGGGGGAGGGGCAGGGAGAGACGGAAACACAGAATCTGAAGCAGGCTCCAAGCTCTGAGCTGTCAGCACAGAGCCCGATGCAGGGCTCAAACCAATGAACCCCTCTTTGTTTCTCCCTCTAAGCTGCAAGCTTAAAGGATCTTTTCGTAATGGATGCTCTAAACTTCCATGATGACATGGCTAACTGTTCACTGCTTGAATTCACTGTGCTACCCACACTGTGAGAACAGATGCAGTCTGGAGGCACAAATCATATAAAGCTCAGGAATGATCTAATACTATTTCTACTATTTATTTTAAAATGTGTTCCCCTGTTTTCTGTTTTCTCTTTCAAAAAGTTCTATAATTTTGATGTTGTACCTCTATGAGACTGCTACTCTCACATTCTCCTCTATTATCGATTTATCTCTTTATTCTACTTTTTTTGGAAATGTCCCCACTTGACCTTCTAATTCTTCTGCTGCAAGCTTTACTTCCACAATCACATTTTTTATTTCCTTCCATTATCTTTGTTTCCTTCTTATTGCTTTTTTTCCCCTACCATTTCTGTTCTCTGCCATGGAAAAGCTTTCCTCAACACATCTAGTTTTCTTTATATCTATATCTATATCTATATCTATATCTATATCTAGATAGATAGATAGATATAGATATAGATATATAGTTTTCTTTATATTTCTATATATATATCAATTTTTTTAATTTAAATTTCAGTTAACATACAGTACAGTATTGATTTCAGGAGTAGAAGTCAGTAATTCTCCACTTACATTCAACACCCAGTGCTCATCACAAGTGCCCTCACATCTAGTGTTCCATTCACATTTAGAAGATACTAAGGCTGGCCTAAACTTCTGCATGCGATCAAGACATCACCTCGTACACTTCATTCTAAAGCAACTGGGCAGTATTCAACTTTTTTGTGGGGATGTTCCAACCATTAGCATCTGTTCATCTTCCTCTCAAGTTCAGTTTTCCAGAGAACAAGGCCTCTGGTTTCTGGCAATTAAGGACCTGGAGGCCTAACCTCTTCATATATAGCCTTTCAACCAACCCCACTGTTTTCTGCCCTGAGGCTTCACCCTCACCTTTGGTAATAACTGAAACCTTCAAACCCTCCCTAGGCCTTTCAGGGATGCTTCAGTTTGATCATCCCTTCTTGTTGGTTTTCCTCACTGCAAGAACTTAGAATATAGTTTCCTCTGCTTCACTAAGTCAAACATTATTCCTCTATTCAAATTTGCTGAAATCCTTCATCTACTGTTACTTCTTCTAATCTCTTTGCCCGTGCAGATTTATTCTTTCTTTTATTCTTCTATTATCATTTTAGTAAAGTATCAGGAAAGAAAGAAGAGATAAATGTACACAAACAAGGGGCACCTGAATGGCTCAGTCTGTTAAGCATCTGACTCTTGATTTCAGCTCAGGTCATGATCTCACACTTGTGAGATCCAGCCCCACAACGGGCTCCACACTGCGTGGAGCCTACTTAAGATTCTCTCCCTCCCTCTCCCGGTGCCCCTCCCCAACTCACACCCCGTCTCTCTCTAAAAAAAAAAAAAAAAAAAAAAAAAAACAAAAACAAAAAAGTATGCAAACAAGAAATTCAGGTTTAACAAGGGAAAACACTTTTATAGAATAATGCACTGTTATTTTCACCACTGCATGGGGAATACTTAACAAAGCTTGCTAATCTTACAATTTCACATTTGAAATTTTAATCACTCTTTTTTAAAAAGCCCCAATATTATATTAATACAATTATTCCATTCTTAAGAGATTTAACTTAATCTTTTAAAGTTTACCATGAAATGGATTTCAAGTAAGTGAATTATGTTTTCACTGACCTGTATTTTCACTAACTTCCATTATAAAATTGGAAATGTGTTCCCTAAAGGGAAAGAGGTTTAATCCCAGGGTAGAGTAAAATCATTTCAGATCTTTTAAATTGTATAATCATTTTGAGAAGTTTACAAAAATGCTCAAATGTATACAATAAATGAAAAAGCACAATAAAGGAAAATTTTAAGTGCCCCAAACTAGCACAACCATTACAACTGCTCATCATTCTTCACGCATTGTACCCACCACATGGTGGCAATCCCCAAAATGGCCTACAACTTTAGTATTTTTGCTTTGTTTCAATATTTTCATATGCTACATTCTAAATAAAGAGTCTTACAGCTGAATAAAAACAGATGTAGAAATATTCAGGAAACTTGAAAGATGCTCTGTCACTGAAAAAGGTGGAGAGAAAACACTTATTTTTTGGCATAGTGACAAAAATACATGTTTGGGATCTTAATTTCTATGGCATCAGTTCTTTTGTAACTTTGTAGGAAATACTTATATACTTCAACCTATCTTCTTTCTAGAGAATAATAAGAGTTTATTCTGTTAATAAAACACTGAAAACCCATATCATTATCCAGGGTACCTCATTAATATCAATAAGGCAAAATCATTTAAAATGTGCTGGACTGGATCAAGCCATGAAATAAAACCATCCTAACCCAAAACTTCAAAACTTAGAATCAAATAAAAACAATGACTAGGGTATCAACTCTTCAGCAGAATATCAGAATTAAACTGTTTTTAAAATATGAACAATCAATGACCCATGTTATTGTGTTCATTTCCAAACACAAAAACAAAGGCAGGGAAAAGTTAAGTGACTCATCCGTGGCCACATAACAAAGAGCACTAAGACAAGGATCCCCTTTGTCCATCCATTTGCTTTCAATTAAATTGTGCCAACCCTTCTATTTTCTTTTAAAAATCTGTTTCTATCAGAGCCCACTAGTAGAAATATTTTGTCACAAGAAAATTGTTTTAATATATATTACTTAATAGTCATTTTTTTGTTCCCAAAAAAGTCAAGTATGTACTGCAATATACATTGCTGAAAGCCATTTAGAAATGGTTAGCAGTTAGTGTAGTTCAAGAGAAATCTTTTTAAATGTTCAACCCAATTGCTTCTGCCTCAAAAGTTTTCAAATAGATTCTTTTAAAAGGTCAGGGTGGCAATAATTGTTTATCAGTTTTACTTACAGAATTAGAATAAAATTTTACTGTAATAACCAATACTGAAGAAGCTATGGCGGGACTTACAACTTTAAGCACTGCTGTGAAAAAAGTAAAGTGGTACTATACTTTTGAAAAGTAACGTGGCTATATACATATATCAAGAATCTTAAGAATGTGTAGACTTTTTGATCTAGGGTTACTTCTGGGCATCTATACTTGAGAAAATAATCAGAAGTTTATAAAAATATTGTCTTTAGTGGTACTTACAAAAAAAGAGGAAGGAAAAGAAAAAGGAGTAGAATATGAAGAAAACAAATGGAAAAAGAAAAAAGAAACTTATAAATAAGCTAAATGCTTAATAATAAAGGGTAATTAAATTATACAGTACTGTGTAACTCAGCATTTGACGCATCATGACAGGTGTTGTGTTTTTTTTTTTTAATGTTAATTTATTTTTGAGAAAGAGAGGGAGAGGGAGAGAGAGCATGAGTGGGGATGGGGCAGAGAGGGACAAAGGATCCAAAGCGGGTCTGACCTGACAGCAGAGAGAGCACTGACAGCAGAAAGCCCAATGTGAGGCTTGAACTCACAAACTGTGAGACCATGACCTGAGCCAAAATCAAGAGCTAGACACTCAACCGACTGAGCCACCCAGATGCCCCAGAAGAGAATTTAGATTCAGTGAAACCTGGTACTAGATTGAAGAGCATAGCAAAAACATGAAAGGCATTACCTACTTTGAGATTGGTGACTGAAACTAGTTATCTAGATAGCAAGTGTGCCTACAAACCTCTCAGCATCTTCCCTCAGTTCATCAATTAAACTTTCTCCTAACATACAGAGTAACTTCCGTCGTTGTTTTTGGTCAAAGTGTACACTGCATATGAAGGAATAACAAATTGCCTATCTTTTTTCATTTGTTTAATAGCATGGCAAACGCTATTTCTTTAGGTAGCTACTTTCTCTCACCTCCTTCCTCAAGTTCACGCTTGGCAGCCATTCTCAACTACTCCAAGTTCCCCAAGTACTCCAGGATGATCGAATCTCCACACCTGTGCTCAAGGACTTCCTCTGACACCATTATTCCAGACCAAGTTTTGGCAGCACCTCTTTCTGAGGTTTCTTCTGCCCTCAGCCCAATCTCTTCCCACCACTCTTTCTCGCCTTTGTTGTCACTTTATCTCACATACACTCTTCCAACAGAGCACGAGACAATGTTATTACTTATTCCTTATGTTCCTTATGTTACGTTATTCCTTATGTTCTTCTCACTAAGCTAAAGCACCCTAGTGATAGGGATCATACCTGATTCATATATGTGTCCTTAAGTCAAGGACATAAAAAACCTATGAATGTTGCATATACAGAGAGGTTTAGAGTGCACCATGAGATAACTTACAGAAATTTATCTTGAATATTAGAAAAATATTCAACCAGGCATCAGAAGCAAATTTTTAGCCTTATATGTTTATGCCACAAAATACGAGCACAGTTCAACTTTTCTTATATATTTCATTTACCCAATATTTCCTCAAAAGAAAACGGTCAAGGAATTAATATGACATATATCTTAGACAGCCCTCATGCAAAGAATTCCATAACTTATCCTGAGAGCAGAGTAACCTTGATAATAAAATCCATTACCATAGATTCAAAAACTCTAAACAAAATATTAGCAAATCAAATCCAGTAAGAAATAAAATCTATCACAACCATATTTAGTTTATTCCAGGAACACAACTGTAACATTAAAAAAAAAATCAAATCAATCAAAAGATACTCAAAATTATTATGGATAGCAAAAAATCACAGGAAAAGATGTTTGACATGATAATCATTGGATAAATGCACATTAAAACCACAGTAAGAGGGGTGCCTTCCTGGCTCAGTTGGTAGAGCATGCAACACTTAATCTCAGGGTCATGAGTTCAAGCCCCATGTTGGACGGACAGACGGATGGAAGGAAGGAAGGAAGGAAGGAAGGAAGGAAGGAAGGAAGGAAGGAAGGAAGGAACACACACAGTAAGATACCATTACACATCCAGTGGAAAAGGTTAAAATTTTAAATACTGGCAATACTAAATGTTACCAAGGATGTAGAACAATTGCTCACTATACCACCTGAAATCCTACTTCTAGGTATTTAACCAAGAGAAATATCCACACAAAGAGCAATATCCAAATGTTTATAGCAGCTTTTTAAAATAGTCCCAAACTGGAAATAATTCCAATAGCCATTAACAGAACATAAAAACAAATATCTGTACAACAGAAAACTACTCAGCAATAAACAGGACTAAACTACTCAGAGTCACAACAACATAAATGAATCCCAAAAGCATTATGCTGAAAGACAGAAAACATCAGAAACGTATAGTATAAGATTCCATTTATACAAAATTTTAGGGTGCTTGGCTGGCTCAGTCAGAGGAACATAAGACTCTTGATCTCAGGGTTGTGAGTCTGAGCCCCATGTGGGGTGTAGAGATTTACTTAAAAAATATACATATATACATATATATATATGTATATATGTATATTTTTTTAATACATATATATATTTAATGCTAGAACAGGCAGGGGCACCTGGATGGCTCAGTCAGTTAAGCGTCCAACTTTGGCTCAGGTCATGATTCATGGTTCATGGGTTTGGGTCCCACATCAGGCTCTGCATTGAAGCCTGGAGGTGCTTCAGATTCTGTGTCTCCCTCTCTCTCTGCCCCTCCCCCCATTCGTGCTCTGTCTCTCTCTCTCTCAAAAATACATGAATAAAAAAAATTTTTAAATAAATGCTAGAACAGGCAAAACTAATCTAAAATAACAAAAATAAGCTATGAGATGGTCAGGAGTTGAGGAGGAGAAATGGAATTGACTACAAAAGGAAACAAGGAAAATTTCTAAGGAAATGAAACTATTTTAAACCTCAAAATGTACTCCCAAAAAAGTGAATTTTACTGAATGTAAATTATGCCTCCATAAACTTCACTTTTTTTTTCAATTTTTTTAATGTTTATTTGTTTTTGACAGAGAGAGAGACAGAGCATGAGCAGAGAAGGGGCAGGGAGAGAGGGAGACACAGAATCCAAAGTAGGCTCCAGGCTCTGAGCTGTCAGCACAGAGCCCAATGCAGGGCTCTAACTCACAGACTGTGAGATCATGACCTGAGCTGAAGTCGGATGCTTAACCAACTGAGCCACCCAGGCACCCCTAAACTTCACTTTTAAAATAATCAATCAGGGGTGCCTGGGTGGCTCAGTCAGTTAAGCATCCGACTTCAGCTCAGGTCATGATCTCACAGTTTATAGGTTCAAGCCCTGTGTTGGGCTCTATGCTGACAGCTCACAGCATGGAACCTGCTTCAGATTCTGTCTCCCTCTCTCTGCCCCTCCCCCATTCACGCTCTCAGTCTTTCTCTCTCAAAAATAAACATTAAAAAAATTAATAAAAAAATTAAATAAATAAATCATTAATTATCCTACAACCCAGCAACAGCATTACTAGAAATTTATCCAAAGGATACAGGAATGCTGAGTCATAGGGGCACATGTACCCCAATGTTTATAGCAGTGCTATTAACAACAACCAAATTATGGAAAGAGACCAAATGTCCATCAACTGATGAATGGATAAAGAAGATGTAGTTTATATATACAATGGAATACTACTTGGCAATGAGAAAAAATGAAATCTTGCCATTCCCAACAATATGGATGGAACTAGAGGGTATTATGCTAAGTGAAATAAGTCAGTCAGAGAAAGACAGATACCATGTTTTCACTCATATGTGGAACTTGAGAAACTTACCAGAAGACCATGGGGGAAGGGAAGGAGAAAAAAATAATTTCAGAGAGGGAGGCAAACCATAAGAGACTCTTAAATACAGAGAACAAACTGAGGGTTGATGGGGAGGGTGGCAGAGGGGAAAGTGGGTGATGGGCATTGAGGAGGGCACCTGTTGCAATGAGCACTGAGTGCTGTATATAAGTGATGAATCACGGGAATCTTCTCCCAAAGCCAAGAGCACACGTATACACTGTATGTTAGCTAACTTGACAATAAATTATATTTTTAAAAAATCATTAGAATCTCACAACATTAACAGTACAAAAGTTTGATAAAATTCAACAGGCAATTGTGATTAAAAAAAAAAAAAAAAAACTCTCAGAAAACTAGGAAGAAAAGGTAAATTCCTGAATCTGATCTAAATATATATGGAAAAAAGAAAAATCATACTGTTACCAGTGAAGCACAGAAATTTTCACCTTTAAAAACAGAAACTAAGGAAGGATGCAGGCTACCATCACTTCTATTCAACATTTTATTTGAGGTCTTAGCTGATAAGTAAAGCAAAAAAAAAAAAAAAAAGCAGCAGCAAAAGATACAAGGATTGGCAAGGAAACAATAAAACTCTTCTTTGCAGATGTCAAAGAAAATATTTTTAAAATCTACAGATAAATTATAGCAATAATAAATGAGTTCAGTCAATTTGTGTAATATAAGAGCAATGTAGTACAGAAATAAATTACATTTCTATACACCAACAATACAGTTGAAAAATAAGACTTTTTTAAAATATATTATTTACAATAGCAGCAAACAACATCAAATACCTAGGAATAAATCTAATTTAAAAACATATGTATCTCCCCCCAAATACTTACAGTAATTTTATATATAAGGTGACAGATACCACCTTAACCAAATGATCAAAATTCTCTGCTCAGTATATCATACTACTTGTGTGGTACTGCTACCAAAAAGGCATAACCTAAATCTCAAATGAGGAAATATCAGACAAACCCAAATTGAGAGGCTGAGAGGCTTTATACAAAACAACTAGCTTAAATTATTCAAAAAATTTCAACGGCCCATGAAACACAAAGGAAGATGAGGAACTGTTCCAGATAACAAGAGACCAAAGCAACATGACAACTGAATGTAACACATGATCTGGGATTTATTTTTGCTATGAATGACATATTTGGGACAATTCGTAAACTCTGAATAAGGTCTGTAGATTTTAAATAACAGTATTAATAAGTGTTACTTGTGGTTATTGTAAGAGAATGATATAGTTATTAGAAAATACGCACTGGGGCGCCTGGGTGGCTCAGTCAGTTAGGTGTCCGACTTCAGCTCAGGTCATGATCTCGCAGTCCGTGAGTTCAAGCCCCGCGTCGGGCTCTGGGCTGATGGCTCAGAGCCTGGAGCCTGCTTCCGATTCTGTTGTCTCCCTCTCTCTCTGACCCTTCCTCGTTCATGCTCTGTCTCTCTCTGTCTCAAAAATAAATAAACTTAAAAAAAAAAAAAAAAGAAAATACACACTGAAGTGTTCAGCGGTAAAGGAGCACACAACTCACATAATCAAAAAATTCTAAGTGTGAGAGGTGTGTGTATGTGCGTGTGTAAAGAGAAACAAAGATAAAGAAAATGTGGTAAGGAGCTCATTTGATGAATCTAAATGAAGGGTATGCAGGAATTTTGGTATAGTACTGTTCTTGCAACTTGTCTGAAAGTCTAAAATTAAAGTAAAATTTAAAAAGAAAAAATATGTAAGACTACTACAGAGTAATTAGCAAAGACTTAAAAAGAGGCACCTGGGTGGCTCTGTTGGTTAAGCCTCCGACTCTTGATTTCTGCTCAGGTCAAGGTCTTAAGGTCATGAGAGCCCTGTGCTGGGTAGAACCTGCTTCAGATTCTCTCTCTCTCTGCCTCTCCCCATTCTCAAAAAAAAAAAAAAAAAAAAAAAAAAAGACCTAAATAAATTAAGCAATACACTATGATCCTATGATCCTAGATGAGAAGACTCAATACTATAGGTGTCAGTTCTTCCCAAAGTGATCTCTAGGTTGAATGTAATCCCAACTAAAATACCAACAGATTTTTTAAAAAATTCTAGAAGCTGATTCTATAATTTATACAGAAATGTAAGGGCCAAGAATAGCCATGACATTTTAAACAACTACATGGGAATATAAGATTTACTGTAAAGCTACAATAATAAAGTGTGGATGTCTCCGGAGGCAAGGGAAACAAAAGCAAAAATGAACTACTGGGACCTCATCAAAATAAAAAGCTTCTGCACAGCAAAGGACACAATCAGCAAAACTAAAAGGCAACCGACAGAATGGGAGAAGACATTTGCAAATGACATATCAGATAAAGGGTTAGTATCCAAAATCTATAAAGAACTTATCAGACTCAATATCCAAAAAACAAACAATCCAGTGAAGATATGGGCAAAAGACATGAATAGACACTTCTCCAAAGAAGACATCCAGATGGCCAACAGACACATGAAAAAATGCTCCACTTCACTCATCATCAGGGAAATACAAATCAAAACCACAATGAGATACCACCTCATACTTGTCAGAATGGCTAACATTAACAACTCAGGCAACAACAGATATTGGCGAGGATGCGGAGAAAGAGGATCTCTTTTGCACTGCTGGTGGCAATGCAAGCTGGTGCAGCCATTCCAGGAAACAGTATGGAGGCTCCTCAAAAAAACTAAAAATAGAACTACCCTACAACCCAGCAATTGCACTACTAGGCATTTATCCAAAGGATACAGGTGTGCTGTTTCAAAGGGACACATGCACCCCCATGTTTATAGCAGCACTATCAACAACAGCCAAAGTATGGAAAGAGCCCAAATGTCCATCAATGGATGAATGGATAAAGAAGACGTGGCATATATATACAATGGAGTATTACTTGGCAAATAAAAAGAATGAAATCTTGCCATTTGCAACTATGTGGATGGAACTGTAGGGTATTATGCTAAGTGAAATTAGCCAGACAAAGACAAAAATCATATGACTTCACTCAGATGAGGACTTTAAGAGACAAAAAGATGAACATAAAGGAAGGGAAACAAAAATAATATAAAAACAGGGAAGGGAACAAAACAGAAGAGACTCATAAATACAGAGAACAAACTGAGGGTTACTGGAGGGGTTGTGGGAGGGGGGATGGGCTAAATGGGTAAGGGGCACTAAGGAATCTACTCCTGAAATCATTGTTGCACTATATGCTAACTAATTTGGATGTAAATTTTAAAAAATAAAAAATAAAATTAAAAAAAAAGAAAGTATGGAAATGGTGCATAAATAGACAAATAGACCAATAAAAGAGAACAAAGATTTGTACATATATTAAGTATATACACATATGATTTATAACTAAAATAGCAATATAGAATAAAAGTAGCAATGCAGAGAAAAGACTAACTTCTCAATAAATGCTACCAGGAAAACTGAATATACACTTGGAAAAAATTAAATTTGAGACATCATACACAAATATTATACATAAGTGGGTTATAAATCTACCTGTGAAAGGAAAACAATAAAGCTTCTAGAAATTCATACAGGAGATTATCTTCATGTCCTCAAAACAGTAGAAAACTTCAAACAAGGAAAAACATTAGCCACAAAAGAAAAAGATTCATAAAACTGACAAATTAAGTATTTGTGTCCTTAATTACAATGCTATACTACTTTCCTCAAAGAAGGTACTTTCAGCAAGTTTTTTATGTTTTCCTATGGCTTACATGTTGGTATGACTTTCTTCTTCAATATGTGAAATGCTGCTACCCTGTGCTTCAAGGAATTAATTTGTTAGGAAAAATCACATATAAACCAATGCAACTTCCACAGGTATTATGCTCATTTCTCTGTTTACCCAGCAATAGATCATACTTATTTACATTTCTCTCTCCCTTTTCCCAAGCTGTGATACCCTAGCATATAGTTGGCACTGAATAAGTCACTGAATAAATGACTAAATGAAATTTTACATTTACTTAATGAAAAATGTTATATATATATATAACAAATTCATACTTGAAAAATAAAAGTATGCAGTGAATATTAATACATAATTACAAAGTGACTTCTTACATCATTACATTTGTGCCTCCTCCACCATTTCCAAGCATTAACAGATTAAACAATAAATGGTTTTCAGTTTTTCTGTAACAGTTTCAAACTACAATACTTTTCCATCTCAAGCAGGCTGGTAGTTTACTCTTCTCCTCCATCCTCTTCTTTTTCTCCGCTTCCTTTAAAGCAGTACAAACTTCCCTTTCACCCTGCTCTGCTCCTTACTGCCACATCCCATGGTCTGTTAGTTTTCTCCAGAAAGAAAGAGAAGAGAAGAAAGAGAAGAAAGAGAAGAAAGAGAAGAAAGAAAGAGAAGAAAGAAAGAAAGAAAGAAAGAAAGAAAGAAAGAAAGAAAGAAAGAGAAAAAAAGAAAAAAAGAATCAGTACCTGATTTTATCACACTCCGAATTCTAGCTTTCAACTTCACCTCCATTCTCTGTGCCCAACCCGAGTTATTTCAAACTTCTCTCCCAAAACCCAACCCTTCAAATAAGGTCACCCTCATTCAGGATTTCTTAATCCACTCACAGAAAGGTTCTATCACCATGGTCCTACCGAAGGCAAACTGATGAACAAGAACTATATTCCAACATATTCCCTCCATCCCTTTATATTAAGGCAGAAACTGACTTCTCCCTAACACACAGCCTGCCTTTCTGCTCTCCCTCACTTAAAAGATGCACAAATACAAGGAAAATTCATGTAACTGTGTTTCAATCTAAACAATAAATTTCCAACTCCTTCAAAACTGCTAGCAAACACTAAATGGTAACAAAAATGACCATAGATAGTTGGATCCTGACCTTAGTGAAGAGTCTCATCGTTATTGTCAAAATAATCAATTTTATTGACCTCCTGACACAGCCCAAGGCCTTGTCTAATTATGGTATGTGTCACTATTACTGAGGCAAGTAGGATGTTTGAAAACAGCAATAACAAATTAGGTATCAAATGTCATCTCAAAGGTGGAAACTACCCCCTCTGTGAAATATTTCACTGTTAAAATAATGAGCTCCACCCGGTGAGCTGTCACCAAAATACAGGAACAGTCAAAGGGAGGAGCACTGAAAGCTCCATTTAACAAGTCTGCGTCAATGTCCTCATTTCACAAGTTGGGTTACTGGTTCAGTGAACCCAATAATCATGTAATCCATGCACTATCCCTCATTCGAAATCAACACAAGACCTTATGCCAGCCTATTTCCCAAAGGGCAGAGAAAAAGCTCTGGGAGAAAACGAGAGGAACTTTGAGCAAAGAGAGACTCTAGGTATCTGGGGATACCAAACTGTCACCTGTTCTTTTGTGAAAAGCTAAATTTCCAACAAATAGATTTCAGAGAGGTTCATGAAAACAGCCACAAACCTTAGTCAGACAGAGACTGTTTTCAGCTTAAGAGAGTGTAAGCACAAAAATAATAGATATACGACAAGGAAACAAGGACAGATGGGAAACAGGCTTAAAAGGGAAAAGGGAAAGAAGAGAAAAGAAACATGAATCCCATGAGATGGGATATCAGAGCAAAGATGAAAAGTTTAACAACCAGGTCAACAAACTGGTGAAGAAAATGGAAATTCATTTAGCATGGTAAACTAAATAGGAAGCAGGCAAAGGGAAAACTAGAAAAAATGTGTAATAATTGACAAATTAAATGACCAAATTATGTCTTTTTTTCCTACTTCTTTTTCTACTTTTCTTTTAAGCAGCCATAGAGAAAAGATTAAAAAAACAAGATTATGTGGAAGAAGCAGCAATAAGAGACTACCATCTTGACAAGAAGGGACAGAAAAAAAGATAAGCCCACAACAACACAAAGCTATTCTAAACTGATATGAATTAAGACAATTAATGTATATTAATTGCATTTCAACCTATTACTAACTTTCAAAAAAATGACCAGCACAAGTTCAGGTTCAAAATGCAAAGGAAATATGTGTAAGAAAATTCTATTAAGCCAAGGAATTGTGAAACCCTTCCAAAGTTATCTCCATTATCCTGCCTGCACGTTAAAAGACTCAAATCACTTTAATATTTGGAGTAAGGTTACTCAGAATAATTAGTTTCACTCTGAGCCCCAGCAGAGCTCCTCATCTGTCTATGTGTGGTTTAAGTGACACCCCCCCCCCATCCCTTTGTCTTATCTTATCTTGACTAGAAACAGTTTCTCCAAGTGACACTAGAGGAAACATACAATCTTGAAAACCTGGAAAGCTGAGTTTATCACAGAGCACAGATCAACATGTCAATCCATTTTGGAGATGAAGGCACTCAGACAGTATCCTTTCTCACTAGACTGAATGGGTCAATTTCTCCAAGGGTATCTTCTGCACTTAGCATGTATTCTGTGCAAGTACACTGAAGAATCGCCCTTCCACCCACACAATCTGCACTCCTTCTGCCAGAAAAACCTCTCCCCTGTTCTTCACATAATGCATTTCTACTCACTGCTTCAAAAATTAAGCAAATCTCTCCTCCCTGAAATCTTCCATCAAAACCTTTCTCAGAATTAGGTGCTCCTTCGTATACACCTGCTTTTAACTTTCTAAAATATTAGTTTCTTTTTGATTAGGACTCTGTTGTTACATTTTAAACTCCCTTACAGTTTAAAGACAGGAATCATGTCCTGCTTACCTATATATACTGTCAGCACCTAATACATATATCATACATAGGGAATTATTAAATATTTGTTGACTGAACAGATGAATAATGAATGCCCTGTTCAAGTCAAATGGCTAAACAAAGCTTCATGTTACATTAAAACCTATACTAAGAATACAGTCTCAGATGCTAAGATTAAAGTTTTGGGGAAGCAGATATGGATCACTGGTTCATTTCCATAGAATTTCAAATCTAGCACATACCTCCCCTATCTCTGCAATGGAAACAAAAGATTCATAACCTGGATTAAATAGAATTTTAACATCACATATTTAAAGTGTTCTATTTTGGGGCACCTGGGTGGCTCAGTTGGTTAAGCATCCGACTTCGGCTCAGGTCATGATCTCATGGCTCCTGAGTTGGAGCCCTGTGTCGGGCTCTTTGCTGACAGCTCAGAGCCTGGAGTCTGCTTTAGATTGTGTGTCTCCCTCTCTCCCTGCTCCTCCCCGGTTCTCTCTCTCTCTCTCTCAAAAATAAATAAACATTAAATTTTTTAAAAATAAAAAATAAAAATGTGTCCTATTTGGGGGCACCTGGGGTGGCTAAGCTGGTTAACTGCTGGACTCTTGATTTTGGCTCAGGTCATGATCTAACAGTTCATGAGTTCAAGCCCTGCATCACTCTGTGCTGACAGCATGGTACCTACTTGGGATTCATTCATTCATTCATATTCTCTCCCTTTCTCTCTCAAAATAAATAAACTTAAAAAAAATAAAATGTCCTGTTTTAACAATGATTTTTACCATTAACCAAAAATGTTACAGAATACAACATATAATTCCCAAAGTAAAACGGACATATTACAATAAAGTATCACAAATGAACAAAAACTTTGTGAATTAAAACATTTAAATATACTGTTTTAAATATGCCTTTTTAAATGTTTATGTATTTTTGGGAGAGAGAGAGAGAGAGCACGAGCAGGGGAGGCACAGAGAGAGGGGGACAGAGGATCCAAAGCAGGCTCCACGCTGACAGCAGCGAGCCCCATGTGGGGCTGGAACTCACGAACCAAACAGTGAGATCATGACCTGAGCCAAAGTTGGATGCTTAACTGACTGAGCCACCCAGGTGCCCCTAAAAATGCATTTTTTAATTTATTTATTTTTAGAGAAAGGGAGAACACGTGCGCAAGTGGAGAAAGGACAGAAAGGGGGGAGAGAGAGAGAAGGGGGGAAAGGGGGGGGAAGAGGGAGGGGAGGAGAGAGGGAGAGGGAGACAGAGAGAGAGAGACAGAGAGAGAAGGGGGGGGAGAGGAAGAATCCCAAGCAGGCTCCATACTGTCAGTGTGGAGCCCAATATGGAGCTTGAACTCACAAATCGTGAGATCATGACCTGAGCTGAAGAGTTAGATGCTTGGGGCACCTGGGTGGCTCAGTCAGTTAAGCGTCTGACTTTGGCTCAGGTCATCATCTTGCGGTCCGTGGGTTCGAGCCCAGCTCAGAGCCTGGAGCCTGTTTCAGATTCTGTGTCTCCCTCTTTCTCTGACCCTCCCCTGTTCATGCTCTCTCTGTCTCAAAAATAAATAAATGTTAAAAAAAAAAAAAAAAAAGAGTTAGATGCTGAACCAACTGAGCCACCCAGTGCCCTTAAATATGCATGTTTTCAGAGCCATTTTTAAGGGCACCTGGCTGGCTCAATTGATAGAACGTGTAACTCTTGATCTCAGGGTTTTGAGTTCGAGCCCCCCTGTTGGATGTAGAGATTACTTAAAAAAGAAACTCTTTTTAAAAAGGCATTTTAAAATAAAAATTTAATTAACAAACAAATTTAAATGGTGCCAGGAACAGTTAGGGGAATTACTATCTTATATTCTGGTTCACTTTTAAAGCATTTTTTTCCCCTCCAGAAAATAAGAAAAGTGAAGGCAGAGATATAATTTTTTTTTTTTTTTGTAATTGAACAAGTTGGGTCTATTACTTGTTGTAGTAAGAATGCTCATCATAGAGAATGGTGGGGCTTCTCAAAAAGAGGGTGTTAGAACCGATTTTAGAATTTTGCCTTTGGCTGGGTGATTTTAAGGAGAGTCTGAGGGTGCAGGAACTCACTCTGGATCGGAAGCTGTAAACAGGTAGGGGTAATTCTATGACTAGGTGCCTCAAAGAAAGAGATTTAATTTCTTAAAGCTATTCCTATTATTTTCACTAAACAAATAGAAGACATAGAACTAAATACCATAAAAACAATAAAAACTGTTCAATGGTTGCATAATTCTCAAGAAACCATAAAAATTCAGGGGTGCCTGGTGGCTTAGTCAGTTAAGCCTTTGACTCTTGATCTTGACTCAGGTCATGATCTCACAATTTTGTGGGCTTGAGCCCCACATCGGGCTCTGCGCTGGCAACGCAGGACCTGCTTAGAATTCTCTCTTCCCCTCTATCTCTCTTCTCCTTTCCTGTTTGCACTCTCTCTCAAAATAAATAAACATTAAAAAAAAAGAAATTATAAAATTCAGAAGAAAATATACTGCACTGTATAATAATTATATGATGCTTTACACCTTGAGCATTATAAGAAAATTATAATCAAAATGGATATAGGAAGTCGCTAAAAACAGTGAAATTTATATCAGAGGGAACTATTTACAATTCAGTTCGGTTATTCTATGATCATTTCCTTTTGATACCATATTACTATTTGTTTTAGTTTGCCTATCATACAGATCATGCCACTACTAACCAAAAACCACTGATGCATGTACAAAATACTTAAATTTAAAAAGCTACACTCTTATGCATAATATATGAATTCTAATTAATCCATTACTTTCCTATTTTCCAACCCACTTTAAAATTTATTCTTACTTCTCCATTCCTATAAATCAGAATATAATATGGTGTCTTGGTTCATATTTTATTAGACAAATTGTATTTTCTCAAGCTTGGGAATGTTTCCCAGGGTCTTATATTTTAAAATATCTGATTATGGAAACTTTTGAAAAGCAAAAAGTACTTTTTTTGCCCTCAATTACAACTCAATTCAAATGTAAACTAAACTAAAATGAATTAGGAAAAGAGAACTCAGTGCTTCCTCATAAAATCACAAATTCAACTTTTTTTAACCTTTTATAAAACACAAAATCCATTTCAAACAGCCAGATGTATATCTCTGTAAAGAATTATGATAGAAAACCGTATTTCATCCATCTTTATCATTAAATTCTGGTATTGCCCCTTAAGAAAGATATTATTTTATGTAATTAAAACAAGATACTTTTATCACCCATCACAGTGACAAAAATTAAAAACCTATAATGTCAAGTTGTTCTGTTACTGAGACTATAAACTAGTAAATATTCTGAACCAGCACTCAGTATACACAAGGATATTTATTGTACTACTGTTAAGAGAAAAAATGCAAACGACCTAAATGCCTATCATTACAGAAGACAGTTTAATAAACTATGCTATATCTGAATTACAGAAAGCCATGCAGCAATTAAAAAACAGTAAAGCTGGGGCACCTGGGTGGCTCAGTAGGTTAAGCCTCCAACTTCAGCTCAGGTCATGATCTCATGGTTCATGAGTTCAAGCCCTACGTCGGGCTCTGTGCTGACAGCTCAGAGCCTGGAGCCTGCTTCAGATTCTGTGTCTCACTCTGTCTCTGCCCCTCCCCAACTGATATTCTGTCTCTTCTCTCTGTCTCTCAAAAATGAATAAATGTTCGGGGCACCTGGGTGGCTCAGTCGGTTGAGCGGCCGACTTCGGCTCAGGTCATGATCTCGCGGTCCGTAAGTTTGAGCCCTGCATCGGGCTCTGTGCTGACAGCTCAGAGCCTGGAGCCTGTTTCAGATTCTGTGTCTCCCTCTCTCTGACCCTCCCCTGTTCATGCTCTGCCTCTCCCTGTCTCAAAAATAAATAAAACGTTAAGAAAAAAAAATTTTTTTTAAATGAATAAATGTTAAAAAAATTTTTTTTTTAAAAAACACTGAACAGTAAAGTGAGGGGCACTCAGTTGGCTCAGTCAGTAGAGCATGCAACTCCTGATGTTGGGGTCATGAATTCAAGCCCCACACTGGGTATTGAGCTTACTTAAAGAAAAAAATAATAAAATAAAAACAGTAAAGTGAATCTTTACCTTTCAAAATGGACACCTAGGGTCCCTGGTATTATATGAAAAAATGAAGTCGCAAGACATTTGTAGAGTACAGACCTTTAATGTCAAAAAACACATACAAAACTACATTATTTCTACAAGTTTAAAACTGCAAATAATAGTAAAAGAAGTATACACACCAAAATGATAACAGTCTCAGTTTCTAGACAGATAACAAGCAGGTTGTGGTCTTGGGGTATGTCAATTATATCTGTATTGTTGTTGGCAAAAGAATGTATTCTGTTATGAGTGATTAATTTTAAATGAAGACAACATAAAAAAAGTTTCAAAAAAATTTATAGGGGTTGACAAAGAATATGAAGAATTTTTTAAAACTTCCCTAGTAACAGTCCAAAAGATCAGACATTTCTTTCTTAGTAGTAAAAAAAAAAAAAACGGAAAATGATTATTATAAGTTTAAAATAACTTTCCAACCATGTTCCAAAATAAATTAATCAGGATAAAAGAGAAAAGATATTGAAGAAAGTAGAGCATAATATTTATCTGACGTGGCCAAAAGAATTCATAAATTAATCTTTTAAAAACAAAAAATATAGAAACATTATTATTTATTATTTCTAAGTGATGGCATTATAAATGAATTTTCTCCTTTTACACACTTCATATTTTTCAAATTTTTCAAAGGATAGCTTTTGGTTGTATAATCAGAAATAAGTAATCTTTAAAATACTTTCATCTGGGGCGCCTGGGTGGCTCAGTCGGTTAAGCGGCCGACTTCGGCTCAGGTCATGATCTCGCGGTCTGTGAGTTCGAGCCCCGCGTCAGGCTCTGTGCTGACAGCTCAGAGCCTGGAGCCTGTTTCAGATTCTGTGTCTCCCTCTCTCTGACCCTCCCCCACTCATGCTCTGTCTCTGTCTCAAAAATAAATAAACATTAAAAAAATTTTAAAAAATAAAATACTTTCATCTAAAAATATAGTAAATCCTATGAAAACTCAAACTGGTGTTACAAGTGTATATGTGTACACAAGTGTAATAGCCTTCCTTATATAGTCAGACTTGATCAACCCTAAGGCCAGAAAAAAAATAGTACACAAAATCACAACATGGAGATTAAAAAAGGACAAAGTACCCAAATTAAAACACTAATAATTATAGTGTTGATCTAATACTAATACATATAAAAAGAAGCACAGCTTACATTTTTTTCACATGTAGAAATGATCTCATCACTGCCAAGGTGTCCTAACACATCCTCCCAAGCTCTTAACAGAAATAGTTTCAGCTATGGTTTCATCTTCCCTAAAAAAAATCCTTTCTCACCATTGTTATGAGTATTTTTTGTAGCAGTATTTTAGGTGCCTCGGCTCATTAAGCTCATGACTATACCAATCTCACCATTTCTAAACGATTTTATATCAATGACTTTACCTAGAATTTATATTTGGAGAAAACAATTTTCAAAAGAAGTAAACAATATATTCATAGCTCAAATTTATAATGAAGTTATTTCCTGAATTGACATTCATTGGGCATCTATTAGAACAGGGCAAAGTACTAGGCTTTGAACACACAAGAATAAAGCCAGAGTGTGTACAAGTTACTGAAGGAGAAAGACAAGTAAACAGTATGGTACAACAACACTTAAAGTGCTAATACAAAGTATTCACAGGCAAGGGGACTAATGGTGACAGGGCAATGAAGAACTAGGCCCAGAACAAAGGAGATCCATTTCAGTGGAGTATTAAAAGATGAATAGAATGAAATTTAAAGTGGTGACATGCTACACATTCCAGGAAAACAAAACAAAACACCAATGTGCTCTACCTATCAGGATTCAAACTACCTTGTAAATGTTACTAATTACTGCTACTTGAAATGCATTAGTCAACTCCATTAAAAAGCTACTTTTCATTCTTTCATAAGGGTAGCACTATGAATTTCTGATACAGGTCATACTCTCTCAAACAAAAGATATCAAATTATTAACCAACAGCAAAATAACATTAAAAAAATAACAACCAGGGATGCCTGGCTGGCTTAGTTGGAAGAGTGTGTGATTCTTGATCTCAGGATTGTGGAATAATAAATAATATAACCCTTTAAAAACAGTAATAATAACAACCATAACCCAAGCTTTGAATAGCCCTACTGGAAAAGGAGAGGATCCTTTTACAGGTCATATACACCTCCTGACCTGTATTTGGCAATCTGCTCCCAGACCGTCAACAGATAAGCAGCACAGACAGCTCTCAAGACAGGAGACTGATCTTTGGCAAAACCAGGCATCCACCCGGGGTGCTACTATCCCCATACACTGCCCTCATATGAGCCAAGGTAGATCTGGAACCTAAGAAGGTATATTTCCAGTCTGGACAGTTGCCAAAGTATCTCATTCAAAGTATCCAGGAACAAGGGCCAGCCCAGCGACCCACGCCAAAGGCCAAGGCAGCAGTACTTTCTGCATGTAGTCCCAACCCAGAGGTGACCTGTACACATTCTTCCACGCCTGCTAATAGCCATACAAGAATTTGTTCAACCCAATTACTATTCAGACTCTAAACTTAAACCAGTGGCAACCCAGCAACTGCAAATTCCAAATCCTAGGAGGATCATATTTACAGGAGAGAGCACACTGGTCTATTGGGAAATAACTCTCAGTACTGTGAAAACAACACCTTCTTTACAATGTAGAAATGATAATATCAAAGTACAATCTTGCATACATTGCAATAAAATAATCCATCTAAATCACCCAAGTTTTTAAGAAAAGTCCGGGGTAGTGGTGACTAAAAGCTAAGGGGAAAACTCAGCTTCCTTGATTTTCCTCACTAAAGAAAAATCTCCAAGAAATACACCATAGCATTCTATTATTCAAGAAACATTTTTTAAAAGGTAGAAGACATTGAAAATAAAAATACCAACATTGCTTTAATACATTTCATTATTTAAAGATCTCAAAACTCACATGAAACACTAAATACTACATTTATTCTCTAATAATAGCAAAAAAGATCCAATAGAATATAAAAGGATATCACCAATTTAGTGGTAGAAAGACATGGATATACAAAAAGAGTGTGTCAAAAATAAAAAATAAGTTTATTCAAACTACTGGATTATGGGAGGAAAAAATCTTTCAATATAAATTTCTATAGTGTGGGTGCCTGGGTGGCTAAATAGGTTAAGTGTCCACCTCTTGATTTCAGCTTAGGTCATGAGCCCAGGGTTCTGAGAATGAGCCCTGTATCAGGTTCCACGCGTGGAGCCTGCTTAAGATTTTCTCTCTCTCTATTCCTCTGCCCCTTTCCCGCTTGCATGTGTGCATATTCTCTCTCTCTCAAAAATTAAAAAAAATAAATGAACAAATAAATAACAAATAAATTTGTACAGAGCTATAATTAATATAAATTCATAAATCCTATTTGGTGCAAAAATATTGAAATCATGCTTTTAAATAATATTCTTAGAAAAGTAAATACATAATTCATAACCATTATGTAAAAATTAAAAAAAAATTTGTATTACCTGTTATATATAACATCTCAACAAAAACATTTGGTTTGGACTACAAATGGACCCTCATCTACATAAATCATCAAGCAGTTGTTAAGTGGGGCTGCAGCAAAGTGTTATGGCAGCATCTAAGGATAATTACTCTTCTTTTTCTTAAATTCTTTTAAAATGTTTATTTACGGGGCGCCCGGGTGGCTCAGTCGGTTAAGCGTCCGACTTCGGCTCAGGTCATGATCTCGCGGTCCGTGAGTTCGAGCCCCACATCAGGCTCCATGCTGACGGCTCAGAGCCTGGAGCCTGTTTCAGATTCTGTGTCTCCCTCTCTCTCTGACCCTCCCCCGTTCATGCTCTGTCTCTCTCTGTCTCAAAAATAAATAAACATTAAAAACAAAAATTTAAAAAAAATAAAATGTTTATTTACTTTTGAGAGAGAAAAAGAGAGCGCGCACACATGCACAGGGGAGGGGCAGAGAGCAGAGGAAGACAGAAGATATGAAGCAGGTTCTGCGCTGACAGCAGACAGCCAGCCCGATACGGGGCTCAAATTCACAAACTGCAAGATCATGACCTGAGCCAAAGTCAGACGCTTAACCTAATGAGCCACTCAGGTGTCCCATATTTACTTTTCTTTATAAGAAGCAATAATGACAGAACCTAAGAATCATAAATCCCAGGGGCACAAATGAAATTTCCTAAATCAATTTACAGAGATGAAAATACATTTAATTTTCAAAGCCTTTCAAAAAAGAGAAGAGGAGTTAATTTCATTTTTGAAAAAATACACAGACATACATACAGGCATACAAAAAAAATACTAAACTATCATCTACCAAAATGCCAACAATAGTGATTATCTCTACATGGCAGAAATATGAAGAATGCTTACTCACCCATTTTGGTTACACAGATTTCCACAATGAATGAATAATTGTGTAGAAGGTTAAAATAGGATTGATTAATCCACAAGATATTCTATAAACTAGATTCAACAGAATTAACTTCTACTTCTAAATTTTGTAATGAGTAATGAATACATCATTTTAATAATTTTCAATAAATCTTAAGTCTCCACCACAGAATGTGTTCTATTCTTCAACTCCTCCATGACACATACAACGTGTTAATAATTATTGTACAAAAAACTGCATTTTTACATTTTGATCACCAAGAGTTTTCTCAGTATTTGGCAAAAAGTTTTACTTACACAGATTTAATATCAAAAAAGAGAAACAACTGAGCCACACAATTGAGTCATCTGGATACCTTTGAAAAAGTAGTGACATCTATGTCTCACCCTCCAAGATCACAGATATAAGGGTCTAGGCTGTGGCCCAGACATCAGGATTCTGAAAACAGCCCAAGAATGTATTTCTTCACTTCCAACAGTAACAAATGGATACTAAATCACTTTCATGTTGATACAGCAACTATTTGGAAAGTCACCCCAAATTCTCATTTATATTGCAGAGAATAAGGGAAATACTTCATCTTGTCTTATTCAATTGGGGGAATTTTTTTTTAATTTCTTTTTAATGTTTATTTTCTTTTGAAGGAGAGACAGAGCATAAGCAAGGGAGGGGCAGAGAGAGAGGGAGACACATAATCTGAAATGGGCTCCAGGCTCTCAGCTGTCAGCACAAAGCCGGATGCAGGGCTCTAACTCACGGACTGCGAGATCATGACCTGAGTCAAAGTTGGATGCTTAACCAACTGAGCCACCCAGGCACCACAGGAAATTTTTAATATTCAGGTTATAACTTTAATTAGCTGATTTCTTCCCTTAAATTTTATTTACAGAGTAATACATTGAGCATCTGGTATCCAAAAACAAACACTGCAGCTTTGATGAGGAGTAAGTACAGATAAACATATCCTCAGTTAAAACATATATTCATTTCTTCCCTTTTTGTTCATTAATCAGTTTCTTGCAGATATATACACACTTGAGCAGAGGCCAATAAAAGGGCCCTTTGCAGAATTCTTTTACAAGGAAAACTTCTGTAAAAAACAACATCACTAACTTATGTGTATGTGCCTCATAGTTTATGCTTTTATATATTTCTTGGGCAAAGCCATCTACACTATCCTTGTTAACAAGTCAAAGATTCTATAATCATGTTATTATCCATCAAGGTTCATCTAAATTGTCAATATGATATCAAAAAAAAAAAAAAAACCACCTCAGGAAAGACAAATCAATTAAAAGACATCTAACTTCCAGTTAGACAAATAATAGTCATTGGAAAATGTCTATAACACTAAAGGCATGGTGGGGGGAGGGGGAGTGCTGGTTTAGAAGTTCAAATACTAAATAGAGGATAACAGATACTTAACTCCATACTAATAAACAATATGAGAAAATTATTTTGGACACGTTTTCAAATAAGTTTCTCTTTATGGACTCTATGGCAATCTCTCTATGGCATCACTTTTTTTTTTATTAAAGTGTAGTAGATATGCAATATTATATTAGTTTCAGACATACCACACAGTCATTCAACATTTATATATATATATATATATATATATATATATATATATGTTATGAAGTCATCACAATAAATCTAGCTACCATCTGTCACCATACATATTACATATTATTAACTACATTTCCTATGCTATACATTGTATCCCCATATCTACCTTATTTTTGAATGTTTGGCAGGGTTTTTTGTTTTTATTTTATTTTTTTAATGTTTATTTATTTTTGAGAGACAAAGAGAGACAGAGTATGAGCGGGGGAGGAGCAGAGAGAAAGGGAGACACAGAATCCAAAGCAGGCTCCAGGCTCTGAGCTGTCAGCACAATCTGACGAGTAGCTTGAACTCACGAATCGCGAGATCATGACCACAGCCGAAGTCAGACATTCAACCAAGCCACCCAGGCACCCCACGAGTTTTTGTTTTTAATTCCAGTACATTTAACAGTGTTATGTTAGTTTAAAGTGTAATTCAACAATTCTATGTATTACTCAATGTTCATCAAGATAAATGTAATCTTAATCCCCCTCACCTATTTCACCCTTCCCCCCACCTACCTCGCCTCTGGTAACCATCTGTTTGGTCTATTTTATAACTGGAAGTCTACACTCCCTCTTGTAAAATAAAGAAAAATTCTTGTATTAAATTCATACAAAATAAACCAGATTAAAAATAGGTAACCTTAAAAATCCTAACAGTAAAATGTTTTGAAAGGCAACAACATGATTTCTGTAGTAAATTCATTAAAAAATAACTATATAATACTACTAATAACTATTATAGCTTCCAATTTATATCAGTATGTTTTTTTTATTTCACTAATTTTTTTGTATGTTCTATTTAGAATTTAAAACCTTCAGTGTCTCACTTAAAGACAGTCATACAACACTCAAGAATGACTTGAAGATGACTCAATAAAACTACTACAGCAGGCCACCTGGGTGGCTCAGTCGGTTAAGCGTCTGACTTTGGCTCAGGTCATGATCTCAATGTTCGTGAGTTCAAGAGGCAAGTCAGGCTCTGTGCTAACAGCTCAAGAGTCTAGACCCTGCTTCGGATTCTGTGACTCCCTCTCTCTCTACCCATCCCTCTCTCTCCTCTTTCAAAAAATAAATAAAAGATGCCTGTGGCTCAGTTGGTTATGTGTCCAACTTGGACTCAGGTCATTATCTCATGGTTCCTAAATTCAAGCCCCACATCGGGCTTTGCACTTACAGTTCAGAGCAAACTGCACTGACGGGTTCAGATTCTCTGTCTCCTTCCCTCTCTGCTCCTCCACTGTACGCACTCTCTGTCTCTTTCTCAAAAATAAATAAATAAACATTTTTTTTTAAGGAAAAAAAAATTTTAAAAAACCCACTACTGCAGCAAAAACAAAGGACAGGGATAGTCCAAACTGAAACGGCTCCTGTGGGAAGGGATATGAGAGCTTTTTATCTTTTATTTTAAATCATTCTGGGGAGCCTGGGTGGCTCAGTCAGTTAAGCAATGGACTTCAGCTCAGGTCATGATCTCACAGCTCGGGGTGGTTCAAGCCCCACATCAGGCTCTGTGCTGACATCTCAGAGCCTGGAGCCTGCTTCAGATTCTGTGTCTCCCTCTCCCTCTCTCTCTCAAAAATAAACATTAAAACAATTTTTTTTAATAAATCATTCTGATGCCATTAATGATATATAGAAGCAAAAGAGCAAAACTGAAAGAGAAGACAGGTGACCCTAGAATCTAATCCAACATACTTATACATATATTCAAAACATTTTTGCACTCTTTTAATATGTACTGAAACTTCCAAAAATACAGTATCTCATAAATTGAAAAACACTGTCTTTATATAGAACCCTACCAAAAGGTGTTCATCATTTTAGGAAAAAATACTACATAGCAATGCTGATCATGGTATTTGAGTCGCCCATTTAACATATGTGTATGTTAGTCTGATCTGCAGCAGCTGCATTCTTGACTATTCTACACATGGGTATTAGCATCGCACTACTTTATTCTATCCTACAGTACAGGAGAAGCTAAGTCTTCAAATACTGAAATACATGTATTAATATAGAAATCTATATTTAAATTTACATATTCATAATATACATATTATAATCTATTATTATGTACATAACTTACTATTACTTTCATGTTATGTCACTATGTTCATTTTTTATTTTACATATGTATATACATATATACATATGTGTATATATATTCACACATATACATATATCTAATTTCATTTCAGTGTGGTAAATGAGGTATCACAAATCAATTGTTTTGAAAAGGGGGCACCAAGTCTGACAGAATAGAGAATTTCTAGTATAACAGTAAAAGAGAATGGGACTGAGGCCAGAAAACTGACATTTTAAAGGAAGAATGAGGAACAAAGAGGGAGAAATAGAAAGGTAGAAAGTATCTTGGGAGAGAGAACTATGCCGAAGGAGAAAGAAGTCTCTATAAGAGCTCCACCAAATGGCTCAGAAGAGGCTGATAACAACTGAAAATAAACCAGAAGATTTGAAAATGGGAATGTCACTGGTAATCTCTGAACGGTTTCAGTATAGTAGTTGAGACAAATGATACTGCAGTGAGAAAACAAGTAAACAGAGGAAAAACAGAAAGAGCTAATAAGAGCATTCTCTTTCAAGAAGTTAGGATAAGGGAATGAGAAATAAGACAAAAGAACAAGGAGCATGGCAGGATCAAAAGGAGGAAGGGTTTTTGTTTGTTTCTGGGTTTTGTTAGTTAGGCTAGAAAAGACTTCTGAGAGGTTCATTCAAATTTACTAGATATCAAGGCCTGACTTTATTATATATGCCTAAATACAAGTTTTAAGAAATAATACTCTTTTACAAACTGAAATGTTTATAGATGATATTATATGATATCTTGGATTTGATTCAAAATAATCTGGAGGGGGAAGTAATTGTTATAGATCAAGAAAAGGTAAAATAAAATTAGCCCTAAATTGCTAACTGTTGAATCTGGGTCATGGATACATGGTGGTTCTTGGCTCTTCTTTTCTTAATATGCTTAAAACTTTCCACGATGATTTTTTTAAGAAAATTTTTTCTAAAATATGCTCAATTATTTTTCATTTTTATATATAACTGTGTGCTATTCCATTAAATGTCAAACAGATGATACTGATTTTTATCACAGCATATTTTAAGGTTTTTCTTAGGAATGAGTATACATTAATTGTTGATTTATCTCAATTTCTCAATTTTCCATGTGACCACAGCAATTTCATATTCAACTAGATGGAAAAAAGAGGTGAAAAATAGATGAAAGCTGATTCTAAGGCTCTGGGTCACAGAGTTCACAAATCTATCCCCTAAAGGAATTCTATTTGACAGTATCCATATTATACCATTTTTAAAAATGCTTATTTTCTAATCACAGCTTTATATGAAATGTGTTTGAAATTGCCTCTAAATTTATAAATTTTACAATACTGATAGAAAAAATGAATTCTGAACTAAGAGCCATAGGAATTACCTTTTCAGTGCTGCCTCTAATTTAACTGTATAACCTCATCAAGTCTCTTAACCTCTCTAAGCCTATTTCCTCAACTTTTTTTTTTAAATGTTTATTCATTTTTGAGAGAGAGACAGAGCGTGAGTGGGGGGGAGGAGCAGAGAGAGAGGGAGACAGAATATGACGCAGGCTCCAGGCTCTGAGCCGTCAGCACAGAGCCCAACGCGGGGCTCAAACTCACAAACAGTGAGATCATGACCTCACTGTCGGACGCCAAAGTCGGATGCTTAACCAACTAAGCGACCCAGGAGCCCCAGTTTCCTCAACTTCTTAACGAGGAATTGGAATTAAATTAACTCCAGAGTAATGTCCATTTCTAACTTTCTAGACTTCTACATGTCTGCCCTAGAGGAAACCTGAACACCTCCACAACCCAAGCAGACAATGATCTAGACCAGCATTTCTCCAAGTCAATGGACCCCTGAAAATCCCAGAGACTGTTACAGAGTCAACAAGGTCAAAACTATTTTCATAATAATACTAAGACACTTGCCTTTTTCAATGTAGTTACATTTACCCCAATTATGCAGAACCAATGATAAGTAAATCTACTACCACTTTAGCCAGAACCAGGACAGTGATCACTGCCCCCCCCCCCCCAGTAAAAGAATGCTGGTTTCACTTAGGTATACCTCTAAGCAATAAAATCTATTAATTTTAGTACATCTTGATCCTAAATACAACTTTTTAGCATTCTATATGATGAAATAGGAATTGCACATAAAGCATTTCTGCTGTAAGACAAAATATGATGGCTGCCTCAAGGAAAATTATTTGTCCAAACGTCTGAATTGTAATCTTCAGGAATTGGTTTTTTGGGTTTTTTTTTTATGGAATACCATTGTTACTGGTAAGACTGACTATCCTTGGTTATTCAAACTTGGGTTTTTGGCAAATTTGGGGTTTTGTTTGTTTTTGTTTGCTTATTTTTGTGTTTTCTGTGGGTTTGTTATTGTTGTTTTAAGTTTATTTATTTTGAGAGAGAGAGAGGGAAAGAAAGAATCCCAAGCAGGCTTTGCACTGTCAGCACAGAGCCTGATGCAGGCCTCAATACCATGAACCATGAGATCATGACCTGAACCAAAATCAAGAGTCGGATGTTTAACTGACTGAGTCACCCAGGCGCCCTGGGTTTTGTTTGTTTTTTTGAGTAAAGCCTGTCACTTCAGGGAAAGAGACTTACAATATCTGTTGACAATATTAAAATTCTGCTTTTCAAGCAGAATCTTGGAAAACTTGTATCTACCACCTTGAACATAATAGTTTATGCTGTTCAAGTTTAAATAGTTAAACAATTTTTCTGATAAAATCAAAATATAATTTTTTTGATATTACAAGATATTACAAGATCTACATAATTCAGCAAGACAGTGTGTTTCAAATGACCAATACATCAGGTTATAAAATCATGCATGGGTAAAAGATTCATTCATTCAGAGTGAAAAATACACCAACAGATTGTAATATAACAGAGTGCAAAAGTTCACTAGTATGGTTTAAGATTCCACTTTGAAACTTTAAGAAATTACCACCTGCTTAGTTTGGATGAAGGATCAAAGAATATACACAATTATCTAAAAAGGTTATGTTACTACTTCCTTTCTCAAGGATATATTTGGGTGAGGCCAGATTTTCTTCATAAACAGTTCAACCAAAAACAACATAATGCAGCAAAAACTGAATCCAGTTATCATCTATTAAATTAGACATTATAGAGATTTATAAAAAATATAAAATAGTGCCACTTTTTTCACAAATTTTTGTTTTGGATAACACTTATATTTTTTTTTGTTAATTTTTTTAAGTAATCTCTACAACCAACATGGGGCTTAAACCCACAACCCCAAGATCAAGAGTAGGATGCTCTATCAACTGAGCCAGCCAGGTACCCTGCAAATAGTTCTTTTTCATAAAATGTCATTTTCTGTTAACATGTATTTATTAAATATTATTTTTAAATGGGTTAAATAATTTAATTTCTAAATTTTAATTTCTAACACAGTAAATAATGACAGCTATAACCAAACAGATAACAAAATCTTTACAGAGTCCTCAATAATTATGAATCTTTAAAGAGTCCTAAAACCTGAGATCCACTATTCTACATAAAACTTTACCAAATCTTCTGCTAGGCTGCTCACATTCGCTACTGAGAGTAGGGGAGGATGAAAGAAGACACATATATATTATATAACCTTTGGTAAGTATTATAAAAGAGGTATAATTCCAAAAAGTAAATTTGGGAAAACGGTTTTAAAAGATTTAATTCAAACAGGTCATGAAAGACAGGTAAAACTGACTAAAGGTCAATCCATTCCAGACAAAGGTCTGTTTGAACAAGAGTAGGAAGGAGGGAGAATAAGGACATGTCTAGGAAATAGGCTAATGGGGCTAGAGCCTGGCACAGTGGCAGAAGTTTGACAAATGCTGCAGTGAGCCAAGAGATTAGGCCACGGACGGCTTCAATCCCACAATAAAAAGTTTGAACTCTAAAATGTATTAACAAAGGGCTAACTGGGACTCTTATTCGGCAAGAGACTATTACAATCAAATTTCTACTTTGAAATACAACCGTAATGGATATGCACAGGACAGACTGTACATTGAGGAAAAGGACCAAATTCAGGGAGACATGTATGGAAGAAAAAGTAATGAAGCTTGCATTCAGTCAGAGGGAGTAGAAAGTGAAGGATGGCCTTCTAGAAGCAAAACAGGGTTTGGCAAGTGAACGACTATGATAAGAGGGAAAGGGTGAGTTAAAGTGCTGAACTTCAGGGGTGCCTGGGTGCTCAGTTGGTTAAGTCCGGGTAAGTGATCATGATCTTATGGTTTGTGAGTTCGAGCCCTGCATCAGGCTCTGTGCCTGAGACTCACAGCTCAGAGTCTGGAGTCTGCTTCGGTTTCTGTGTCTCCCTCTCACGTTGCCCCTCCCTCGCTCGTGCTCTGTCTGTCTCTCTCAAAAATTAACATTTAAAAAAAATTTTTTTAAAGACTTAAACTGGAATAACGAGGTAATAGGACTGTCATAAGGGAAACAGAAGATCCAAGTTTCTCAGGGGAGGTGGATTTGATGGGAATTATGAAAATTTGAGGTGTCTTGTAGAGCATCAGTTCAGAAATGCTAGTCAAAATGATACAGAAAGAGATTCAGGGAAAATTTGCCCTAAAAATAAGAATTGGGACCATGGGATTAATATAATTATCAAAAATAAGAACAGGGGTGTCTGTGTGGCGCAGTCGGTTGAGCGTCCGACTTCAGGTCGTGATCTCATGGTTCGTGGGTCTGGGCCCCGCGTCGGGCTCTGTGCTGACAGCTCAGAACCTGGAGCCTGCTTCGGATTCTGTGTCTCCCTCTCTCTCTGTTCCTCCCCCACTCGCTCACACTCTGTCTCTCTCTCTCAAAAATAAAAATTACAAAAAATAATAATTAAAAAAAAAGAACAAAGTGAGTAGAGCAAAGTGCCAAATATGGGAGTTTATTGGACACAAACAGTAAAGGCACAGGCAGAGAAAATTAAGCAGTAAAAACAAAATAGGAAAAGTCAGAGTCTTCACAGAGGGCATGACCACAGAAGCTAAGAGAAAAAAATTCAAGGAAGATTAGTTGGTCAATAGCTGAAGAAGCTGGAAAAGAATAATGACCAAAATGAGGCCACTGGATCTATTAATTACTAGGTTACAGAGTAGTCTCTGTTGAGTTATAGGGACAGAACACAGATTACAATGAATCTGGGTTCATGGCCTCATTAGCATGGTATTAGGTACAGGAAATAAATATTTTATCCAGAGCTACATTAAAGTATGTTTTCCAAACAACAGTTTGTCTGCTTTTCAACTACAATAATTTTTTAATAAAACTATCTCTCTAAATTTAACTGTTATTTTCAGACAATTTACTTCAGGCCACACAAAACACTGATTTTACCTTTAAAGCAGAATACTATCATTTACCTAATAAATTTTATGACACACAAAGAATTTACAAAAAAAAAAAAGAATTTACTATTACATTATATACTGAACCTCAATCTACTGCTTAAAAGAATATTATTCTTAGTAGATAAGCCTACCAAAGGACATTTTAGTACAAATCCAAGAAACAGCATTTATTTAAGAAAAATCTCTATTACCCAATCCCTTTTTATTGGTAATATCAAACACAATATGAGACCAAATTTAATTTAAACATATTTATATGAAATGTGTATTTAGCCAGACCTATGTTTATACAACAATAATATGTGAAATATCCATATATATTAGTACAATCTAAAAAACAATCATTTGTTGAAAAAAGGATTCTTCCCCTTACAAAAGAAATCACTAATGGAATACTTTAAATAAATAAGAAACTTTCCCAGGATAATATGAAATTACAGTTCAATTCTTTATTTAACTTACACAAAACTTTACAGGAATACATTTGTTTAAAGCAAATTCATGAAGTATGTAATCAAAATGGGCAGTGAAAGGGTTTAAAAACTGTAAAGGTGGAGGGCACCTGGGTGGCTCAATCAGTTAAACCTCCAACTCTTGGTATCAGCTCAGGTCATCATCCCAGGGTGCTGGATGGAGCCCACATCAAGCTCCACACTGAGTATGGAGTCAGCTTGGTATGGAGTTATTCCATATGGAGGTATGGAGATATTCTCTCTCATTCTCTCTCTCTCTCTCTCTCTCTCTCTCTCTCTCTCTCTCTCTCCCTCCCACCTCCCTTCCCCTGTGTGGCTCTCCCTGGCTCGTGCTCTCTCTCTCTCTTAAAAAAAAAAAAAAAAAAAAAAAGGCAAACTTATCAGGAGAATGTATCTATGAGATGCAAAATTCTGACTGACATATTTTTTCTGGGCTCTAAAACATCTATAGTGAAATCTGTCATATGCTCAAACCCAGGCAATTCCCATCTTCCTTGCCCTCCCCACCTTCTCAATTTGCCATGGAATACCCAGTGACTAGTTCTACATTAAGCATTCATCTGTTTTCTCCATCATCTCGATGGCCAACACAAGATATAGTTTTGTTTGAAACCTCAAGCAAAAGGATTAAAAGATACATAAAATCATCTACTCTCATCTTCAAGCCAATAATGATGGACAGGAAGAGCAGAGAACTAATACATTCCTCCTCAAAACACATACACATGAATACACTTTGTTCTTCCTCAAAATACCAAAAGGATAACAAACAGCAAATCATGCCCACAAACCAAAACACAGTTGTTTCATCTAATTTTAGAAAAAAAATAACAAGGAACTGGAGAACAGTTCTCTCTGGAATAACTCAATCCTCAAATCAAGGAAATTCAAAGAGCACAACATGGAAAAACCAACAGCCTCAATTCTCCCCTTTGGGATACTAATTCTATCAGCCCAAATCAAAATAAATACTATGTTTTTAGAAGATCCCAAAAAAGTCTGAAATTTCTCTTTTTCAAAAAAGACAAAAAAAAAGCCCACTCACAGAGAAGATACCTAAATGTACCATTTCAAACACAGGTACTCTATGATTTACTCCAAACCTGTTTTATTTCTTTGTACCATATGCTTTTAAGACAAGCTTATAAACATATTTGTTTCTAAAAAAAAAAAAAAAAAAAAAAAAAAAAAAAAAAAAAAAGACCCAATTATAATTACACCCGGAAGTATCCTTTATTTAGTCTCATAACCAGGTGTTTCTTATTTGATTAATTTGCTCAGTCCTAGACTATACGGTTAGTTGTTCCTTTTCTGGAGGCTGTGAACAAGACCTAGTCTAACTGTACTTGAAACAAGTAGTCTCACGTAATGTGCAGATGTCTCACAAGATTTGTTTAATCTGAGTAAAATCTTGTACTTCTTTTCCCTGAAACCTTCAAAAGTAGAAAGAAAATATAAATATAATCTAATTGTTTTTGGTGGGCAGTACTGCTCATATACTAGGGACCTTCATACCATCTCTTTAAGAAGAGAAACCCGTTTTAGTAATCCTCAGGAATTTGTCCAAAATAAAAGACATGGATTTAAACTTGTACCCAGAATTCAGGTTAACTAGGTAAAACTAGCATTAACAAAAGACAGTTGAGTAACCCCAAACTGCAACAGATGTATACAGAAATTTAAAGTGTCTTTAAAAGGACTTGGGGAGGAAGGACAATTATTTCACAACAGCCTTACTTCTATGAACTGTTACTACATTATGCTATCAAGAGTTCTGGTCTTTTTGCTATCAAGAGTTCAGATGAACAGGAGGTAAAAGTTCCATAAGGCAAAGCCCTCTTCTTGACAAAAAAAAAAATTTTTTTTTAATTTTTTTTAACTTAGTCATTAAAAGATTTTTTTCAGGGGCATGTGGGTGGCTCAGTCAGTTAACCATCCGACTCTTGATTTTAGCTCAGGTCATGATCTCACAAGTTCATGAGTCCATGAGCCCTGTGCTGACAGAGAGTGCTTGGGATTCTCTCTCTCCCTCTCTCTCTACCCCTCCCCAACTCATGCATACTTTCCCAAAATAAATAAAATTTTTTTAAAGTAATTTTCTATGAAAAACATTTACTCTACCAAACCAAGACTACCTAATTTCAGAAACCTCATTAAAGCACAACAATATATTAATAAAAGGATTTTATGCCAATAGACCTAGGTTATGTTTCTCATTGGGTTATATGGATCATCAAAAGTTCCTAAGGGGAGCCTGGCTGGCTCAGTCGATACAGCATGCAACTCTTGATCTCTGGATAGTGAGTTCAAGCCTTATGTTGGGCATAGAAATTACTTTTAAAAAAAAATAAACCCTCCTAAAATAACTGTCCAATTAAATGAGAAAGCGAATGAACTATTTTCTAAGCATGTATAAGACAGGTAGTCTCAAGTATTTTTGAGATGTATCACAACTCTCAAAGTTATTTAAATTGTACCAAGGAAATGCTACAAATTCCCAAAGGTTCTAAGCAATGCCTTATTTATTCTCCACTTGCTGCAACAAACCCACAATCCATCCTTTGCTCTGTTCCAGCCCTGGGAGGATGAGCCTGCAGAGATCACCACCTAGGCTCCCCAGCTGGGTTCAAGCAATGCAAGCCAATGAACAAGACCGAAAAGAGGGAGGAGAGGTCAGGAACTTCCCCTCCCTCCCTCCCTGACAGTCAGGCCTGCCTTAAAGCCACAGTTCCCTGGGGCCCTCCTCCACAATTCCAGCTCTCAACTCTCAGCTCTGGTAATCTCTGGAGAATTAAGGGCTTCTCACCATTGCTATCCCCTGAGTGCTTCTTTCAAGCACCCCCACCCCACCCCACCAACCCCCCTCCACTTCTTGTTTGTTCTCTAACCTCGGTAATCTGTTCTTTTGTACCATCAAGGATAAAATCTCTTTCCTGCTAGGAGCTTGCCTGATGCAGTTAACAATATCAAGTCTGGTTAGTCCAAAATAGCACATTATCTAAAGAAATCCAATTTTAAAAGTTTAACAAGGTCTTAAGATATAACAAGGTCTTAATACAAGTAAGTACTACTTATTTGTAATATTGCTATTTCTATAATTGTTTAAAAATTAAATATAATCAGCTCACTTCCAAATGAAACTGGGTAAAAGCTGAAAAACTCATTGCAATTAAATTTAGGTGTGAAATTCAACACTGCACTGTCCTCCCAAGATAAATGCCTATAGACCACAAATAAGCTTAACAGGGGAAAAAAAATCGATGAAGGGATTCTGGTAACTGATATTTCACTTCCTTCTACCATACACTGTCTGGTTAATCCAAACAATTTTTTTTGTTGTTATTGTTAAAGCCCTCCCTAAGTACAAGATGAAGAAAAGTTTTAAACCAGTGGTTCTCAAATTTTGGTGTACAAGTAAATTCAACCAAGAAATTTGTCAAAATGCTAAGCCCAGGTTCCACCCACACCTTCCTGACAAGTGTTTCTACCAGTTCCCAGGTAATTCTGATGCACACCTAAATTTCAGAACTTCTTAAAACTGGCCAACTTCAAGATTCCACCCAAATCTCCAATACATTTTTTTCTCTTTGACTGAATATTTCACATTAAATATTGTCAAACAGGGGTGCCTGGGTGGCTCAGTCAGTTAAGCATCTGACTTCGGCTCAGGTGATGATCTTGCAGTTCATGGGTTCGAGCCCCGCGTCGGGCTCTGTGCTGACAGCCTGGAGCCTGGAGCCTACTTCAGATGCTGTGTCTCCGTCTCTCTCTACCTCTCCCCTACTCACTCTCTGTCTCTCAAAAATGAATAAACCTTAAAAAAAAATATTGCCAAACAAAAAAATTTTTAAAGCATAGTCACAATAATAATGCACACTAATTATATACCACTGTGAGATGTGTTTCACATGTATTATTATCTAATTTGGTTCTCACAAGAACCACACCAGGTAGGTAATATTGCCCCCATTTTACAGATAAGAAAACTGAAACCCAGAGAAACTAAGTAATCTGACCAAAGTAATGACCGGTAAAACTAGGATCACCTCTGGTCTGCCAGTCCCTCTTACCTATACACTGGACAAGCTAGTACTTGTACCTAAATGCAACTCTGGAGCCTCAGGACTGTCACAAAAAGGATTAAGCCTAAGGGCCAAGCAGTTAGACAATCAATAATCCTCCCTGTCCACTCCCTCCCCACAACAAGCTCTCCTGACTCCCCATCCCTCCTCACTCACCGAGGCCTTCCACTTACATGGTATGCTATCACATTGTGGTAGAACATCACAAATCTGTGTATATATCAGCACTCTTTCTACTCTTACCTACTGCATGCTAAGTATCTCCAAACTCCATTTCCACTGTGAGCCTGAGTAAATTTAACATCTCTGTGCCTCAGTTTCCCAGTCTATAAATTATGGGTCATAATACCAAGTGCACTAAGTAGTGATTAGCTGAGACAATGTACATAAAGTACTTGCTTGACATAGTATCTAACACATAGCAAAAGCAACAACTCAATAAACAATAGCTGCTAGTCCAACATATCAATCGTAGGTCCCATTTATTTTCTCCCAGCTTTGTTTCCTGAGACTGAGATAAAAAATGGAACATATGCTTACTTATCAGGAGTAGACGGGTAACAGTGTTATAACTCAGTGTTACAATGCCAGGCATAAAATATTTCAGAGTAAATGAGTCTTTGAGTAGCCATCAAATTGTACTACTTGACAACTATTTCCCAACTTTAGGGTCAGGCCTGTTGATTACACACTAGTATGAAGAGTCTATAATTAACTTAATTCAAAACAACAATAAAATGTCACTCAGCACAGGGACTTGGTGTTAATTTATCACTGTATCACCAACACTTAGAACAGTGCCTGGCTCATAGCAGACACTCAAATATCTGTTAAGTGAACAAAGGCCTAAAGGTACCAATGCAGACACACCTTAGCTCATTAGTGAATCTTTACAAAAAAACAAGCATAATTATCAAACCAGTATCAATGTGGCAAGTAATAAAAGTTATTTTCAAAATTCCCCCAGAATATTTTTCTCCTTTTTTTTAAGATGTGATACAAACACACACAAAAATCCAAGCAGGTAATGAAATAAACATATTTTTGTAAGTGTTCCATCCTGGGTTCTGTGTCCTAGAATTTAGTAGACAGTTCAAGTTTAGGTTGCTTCAACACTTCTGGATGCTACAAGGTCTCCATCTTATAACCATGTTTGTCTAGTTCAGGTTGTAACTGATTGGAGAAGTCATCCTCTACACTGTCATCATCCCAATTATCCTCCGAGACATGTGCATCTGAATCTTCGTCTTCACCTAAACCAGCCCACTCTTCCGCAGGGAACTCCTTGAACTCCTCATCCTCCTCCAAGAGACCCAAGCCTACAAGCTGCTTTTTCTCTGACACTGCGACCCTCCCCACGAAAAATCTCTCAGGCCCGGAAGAAAGTTGGAACTCTCACACTTCCTCACCGAAGCCACCCAAGCTGCTGCTGCATCTGAAGCCGGCCTTACCATAGAACTCTCCTTTCTTTCTTAAAACAGATGTGTGTCCTTTAAAAACTCTCCAACTAGAAAAGTTAATTACTAACCTCAGCTCCATGTGCTTGCTATGGCAACACATATACTAACCTCAGCTCCATTAATCTACTAAAAATGCTGGGGCGCCTGGGTGGCTCAGTCGGTTAAGCGGCCGACTTCGGCTCAGGTCACGATCTCACGGTCTGTGAGTTCGAGCCCCGCGTCGGGCTCTGTGCTGACAGCTCAGAGCCTGGAGCCTGTTTTGGATTCTGTGTCTCCCTCTCTCTCTGCCCCTCCCCCGTTCATGCTCTCTCTCTGTCTCAAAAATAAATAAACGTTAAAAAAAAAAAAATGTTAAAGTAGTTCCATAATAATGCATCATGCTCATCTCCTGCTTTATATGAAGAAAAAAAAAAAAAAAAACAAACCTAGTAACCATTTAACAATTATCACTTTAGTGATGCTGACTTTTCAGAATTTCTGGAACCATTCAAACTGAAGCCACAAAATGAAGTCACCACTAAGAGGCTGACACCAACTAACACCTAAGAGATAAGAGAACTGTGATCTACTATGGGAATACACAGACAGAAGTTCCATTCTCAGCTATTCTTCTAGGCAGCCACCTATGTATCCTTCAACAAGTGCTTAATTTTTTTGTCCCCACTTTCTCATCTGCAGAGTAGGAGTAAGTTTATCATATCTACTTCAACAAGTTGTTTTAAGGACCAAATGTACACAAAATGATTTCCAAAACAATAAAGTGCCATACAAATGTAAGTTGTTAAATTTGATATAAACTTCAACAGATTTTAAATGGATGTTTCTATTTACCTTTCTTTTTATGTCTCTGCCACTCTTTGTATTTGCTAGATCCAAAGATCTGCCAGTACGCAGAAGAAACAGTTTCTGCCTAGCCAGGTTTCAAATATACTAGGCCCTCAGTAAATATTTGTTGAAAAGATGTTCATCCAGGGGCGCCTGGGTGGCTCAGTTGGTTAGGCATCTGACTTCAGCTTAGGTCATGAACTCACAGGTTTGTAAGTTCAGGCCCCACATTGGGCTCTGTGCTGACAGCTCAGAGCCTGGAGCCTGCTTTGGATTCTGTGTCTCCCTCTCTCTGTGTTCCTCCCCCACTCACACTCCATCTCTCTCTCTCAAAAATAAATAAAGATTAAAAAAAAAAAAGATATTCATTCACATATAAATTTTAAAATTCTGCTATATGCAATACCATATCTTGTAAAGGTTAAGTAGCAGGTTACTTTCAAATAAAATAACAAGTGACGTAACTTATATAAAAGATGCCTGTGGTTTTCTCAAAAGCACCACCTTCCTTTGTGCACATTACTCAGCCTAGATATAAATATTCACCTATGTGAATATCACCCAAAGAATGTACTTCAATATTGTGGTTTCACTGGAGTTATGCTTTCTGCATTGAAAAAGACTTCCCTTCTCTTTAACACTAGCAAGATTTCTGAAGATGCCAGATTTTTTCTTCCAGTTTTACATTCTATGCTTCAGCATTTACAGGGAGAACTTTTGGTGGACTAGTGGTCACTTCTCAAACTACCAGGTCATTCTTACACTAAATAAGAAAAAAAGTTTAGGGGTGCCTGGGTGGCTCAGTCGGTTGAGCATCCGACTTTGACTCAGGTCATCATCTTGCGGTTCGGGAGTTTGAGCCCCGCGTCGGGCTCTGTGCTCACAGCTCAGAGCCTGGAGCCTGCTTCAGATTCTGTGTCCCCCTCTCTCTCCACCCTACCCCTGCTTGTGCTCTGTCTCTCTCTTTCAAAAATGAATGAAACTTTTTTTTTAAGTTTATTTTTGAAAACCAAACATGCAAAAATATTCCAACACTTACATTTTAAGATTATTAATAATGAATAGTCCACTAAATTTGTCAAATAAAAGCATAACTGTTTTAAATGGTAAACTTCCTGGGTCCTCTGAATATTATATAATGCCTCAAAAATCGAATTTAAGCTTATTTAATGTTAGTTCTTGATTATCCACACACACACACACACACACACACACACACACACGGAGATGTGTTACAGATCATCCATTAATAATTTATATTAAGCCCTTGGATGATGGTTTTGTATTTACTGTTGAATATTAGTATCCTTGAGATGCAAAATTCCTAATAGTTCAAACCAAATAATGAAATATCTGTAAACACAGTCACCCAACTCAGCTGTCCTACCATTTTTCTTCTTTCTCATTTACCCAAATACAACTACATTCTTCTGTTGAAAGAACTCCTACTTTGCTACAAAAGATGGACTTTGCGTGCTCATTTTTGTCCTTTATATCTATTATAGTTTAAAGGACATTCCTGAAATAAACACAGGCCATAAAAAAATCGTCCTAACAGTACAGGTGACAATTTAATAATAATTTGAAAACAAGCCCCCAACACCAGGATTACACAGTTAATATCTGAAAGATAGCTACTGTATTTATGGGCAATGATCTTTCTCATTTGAAGAAAATATAAAGTTTTATCCTAAACAGGAACACTATACTATTCATTTTATAGACAATGAAAACCAGTGTTATTAATTCTAATTCCTATGAACCCATCAAAATAAAAAGTGCACAGTATGCATAATATTCTAGAATTTACATCAGAAATGATAAAGTGGGGTGCCTGGGTGGCTCCACTGGTTGAGTGACTCTTGATTTCAGCTCGGGTCATGATCCCACGATTGTGGGATCGAGCTGCATGTCAGGCTCCACACTGGGCCTGTTTAAGATTCTCTCTCTCTCTCCCTCTGCCCCTCTTCTCCCACTCACGCACATACTCTCTCTTTTAAAAAAAAAAAAAAAAAAAAAAAAAGGAAATGATAAAGCAACACATTACTGTTCAAAGTTGTCAACTTAAAAATGACAAAACAGAATTCAACATTAGTTCCAGAACCACATTCATGACCTATCTCATTCGCACTCCTGTGTGCTTTCTTCAAGTTACATTCTTTAACACAATACCAGTTCTGCAGGTTTATTTGAACGGTCTACCAAATGAACTGAGATCAAGGCAACCAGGTCCAATGGAAAGGACAGGGGTTTCATGGTCAGAAGACTTAGGTGTGAATGCAGACTTTGTTCGTGTGAAGCTGTAAGACCTTGTACAAATATTTAATCCTCTAAGCTTAAATTTCCTCATGTGTAAGAGGACAAGACCACCAACCTTGAAAATTATTTTGTAAATCAAATCCCTTGGTTTGTGTTCTGATTATGGCAGATGCTTAATAAATGGGTGACTATCTTATACAACTAAACGGCCAGTTCACAAATTATTATAAAGTGCCTCATTAAGGGGATCACAAACTGTATGAGATTTATTAAAGCTGTAATACCTTTTTCAGATGAAAATGTTTTAATATACAGAAATGTTCAGAGGTTAGAAATCTTTTTAAAACTGACATTTTACATACCAAAGTAAAGCTTCAATGATCAACAGTGAAAATTAGTTAATTTTTTTTTTATGTTTGCGGTACTTAGACTTATTCAAACCTCACATGCTCAAAAATCTTAAAACTCTATGAAAAAGGAACAGTACTTTAGAATCCAGAGACAGCCCAGTTATCTAAACAATGGGCTACATGATACACCACAGTCTCCAGGCAGAGTCACAACAGGATGAGAAAAGAGCCTTCAGCCACTCTCAGATTTCCTGCCCACTGTTATTTTAAAACTTGATCATATAAACATAAACAGAGGGGGAAAAAAATCCACTTCAAATGAGCTCCATGGGTTATGATTTATGATCTGTTTTTAATACCCTGAATTAATTTACATTAAATACTGCTATAGTTCATTACATTTTTCTTGCTCACATTTCTGGGCACTAATGAATAATATATGTATATTATAGTTTTATACAGTATATATTTAGAGTTTTTAATCATGATCATCTTTTCTTAAAGTCATTCATCATTTCTGTTACTCCCTCTTTAAAACTTAGTTTTGGAAAACAAAAATGTAACTCAAACTGGGAGAACGATAAATAGTATGTCACACAGAACATACAAACACAATGGGCAAATCTGCTTAAGACCAAAATGACTTCTGTTTACCACTGTGCATCTAATTCTGCACAACTTAAAATACTCAAAACGAGCTGGATATTTAAAAGTCAATGAGTTATTTTGAACGGTTGCATTGTTTCAAGCTCTGGCTACAGCCCAATTTGTAATGTTTCTAAAATTAATGATAAAAAACACCAATGTAATTTTTTCACTAAACAATTTCCAATTGTAAAAACACAGCCCAAGATACCCATGAAGTTTAGTTAATTTGTACAGATATGCCGTTTTGCTGCCAACCTTTGTACCGTGACCATTACCAGCCCAAGTTCAAGATTCACATTTTACGGTGTGAACAGTGTCAACTGAATCTTAAGAATTTTTAAAACTCTCAAACCCTGACTATATTTAGATACATTGGATCTACACCACCAGAGCATAACACCAAATGAAATTTTTATTTAGCATGTACAGCAATCTGTGAAGTTGAAATAGTGTTCCTAGTTGTTCACTAATATCTGCAGCTTAGGATACAAGCATTCCTCCACCGCAACTTTATACCAGAAAAAGCGTCACTTGTTTTCTTAAATTGTATAGAAACAGTATTTCTGACACGGGTGTTCTAGTAACAACCCTACCAAATTATTTCCTACTTAAAATCCCAGATTTTGAGCATTTTAATGGTTTTAAGGGGCTTTTGAACGTTAACAAATATAAAAAACTCTTGTTCAGTAGTACGCATATAAATTAACATACTCAAAATACTGGACAACTTAAAAACTAAAACCACAGCTTTAGACAGTCCCAACCTGGTCTCCTACCTGGTTAAACTATTAATTTAATATTGGCTGGCACCTGATCCTCGTATCTCAGGACAAACGGCTCCATTCCTACACTGGATTTTAAGCTTGTTGACTTAAGAGAAAATTATCACGGAGTGTCCAAGTCAGAATGGGACACCTGAGTGCCCTGCTTCTACCTGGGAGCTAGAGAAGATACACAAAGGTATCCTGGTGACGATAAACCCATGAAAGGAGACTCTCATTGTCCTGTGGAAATGAGAACCAGCCCTGGCACTACTGTGAGTCGCCGTCGCCGCCGCCGCCGCCCGGGCCCACCCATCACCTGCTTCACCCACACGCGTCCTCGGGAGGTGAAACCAGCCGTCGTTCCCCGGGCTGCCCGAGGAGGCCCCGAAGCAGGGCCCGCCAGGGGAAGCGAGGCCCTGACGCTGACGCCCCGAAGCAGGGGCTCAGGGTCACTCACCGGTGCGGACGCGAAGGCAGGTGCGCGGCGGCGAGGCTACCTGTGGCCGGTGAGGTGAAGGGCGGGGTGGGAGGTGATGAAGTTGACCGAAAAGGCCGACGACGTGAACGAGTTCAGAGTCGCGGTGGCGGCGGCGGCGGCGACAGGGCGGCGGCGGCGACCGGGCTCCGGCTCGCTTCCTGCTCGGACAGATCCCGGGTCCGTCTCCGCCCGCCGGCCGGCGCCCCGCCGAGTCCCCGGCCCCAGCGCGCGCACGTCACGGCTACGGAGCGCCCGAGGGGGCGGGGGCGCTGCGGGCCGGGGCGGGCCGACCGGGAGCGCGAGCGCACGAACGCGCGCTCCGAGAGGGGGCGCTGGGCGCCCGCGGCCGCCCCGCCCCTCCGCTCGCCCCCCGAGGGCAGCGCAAAGCCTCCAGGGCTGAGGTGGGCGTCCCAGGGCGCCGGAAGGGGCTGCGGTGGAGCTAGCTTTCTATCCCTGTTCGTCCCGCTGCGACCCCGCCTTCTTCGCCGTGGGGGCAAAGCAAGTTCTCTCCGGTCTGGATGCGGTGACTGCGCAGTCTGGCAACAGCAAGAATCAGTTCACGGAGAAAGTTGTTCAGGGCTGGGGGCTAGGACGCCGCGTTTCGCTAGAGGGAAGGCGGGAACAACACACGTTGTTGCGAAGGGAAGATCACTGCTGCAAACTAGGCTCCAGTCTGAGTTGGCTTGGGCTGGGCTGCGCTACGGAAGGAGCAACCTTGCTGTTCTCCTTTGGGTAGCAGAGGGTCTGAGATGGAAATTTTGCGTTTCTCCGGCCCCCGCCACTGCCGTCACATGTATCTATTAGAACACGATATTCTTTGTCGCTTAAATTATACTGTTTTTATAAGTAACATACTTGTGAATCATATTTGAATATTAAATATGAAGTTCCTATGCAAAACGGAATTATGAAAACATACACCGTCTTCACAACGAAAGAAGCTTAAGAAAATGAAATGGTAATTGACTGTAATGCTAAATATCTCCAATGAAAAAAGAGTACTTACATATGAGAATTACATTTTTTTCCTCAACATTTCTGTGTAGCAACTAGGAAACTTAAGGAAATCGACACGATTTTGATAAGAGACAAGTTTCAAATACTAAATTTTTCTACAGTTCTTTTGGTGGAAAAACTAAATTATGATGAGATATTTTAGCATACGACTAAAACAAGAAAATATTAGGAATAAAATAGGGAAGTAAGAAAGAGGAAGAGAAACCAAGAAAGGAAATAATTTACAGCAACCTCAGAAATTCAATTCCAGATTGCCAAGAAGTAGGTCTTAAGTATATAAAACTAGATTTCAAAACAATTGGAGAAAAGAGAGAGAAACAAGAACAAGAAGGAGAGAGTAATTTCAGTTCACTGCTTTGACTTCATTTTGGATTTAAGATTATAAGGCTTTGGCACACCAATAGAAGCTGATACAGTTTATTGTGAGTAATGACTTGTGTTTTTTCTCTCTCTCTCTCTCTCTCTCTCTCTCTCTCTCCTTTCCCCCCACTTCCAAACCATCACGGAGTCCCTTTGCCTCAAGCTCCATATCTCTCAAATGTATCCAGTTCTTCCTTGTAGCTACTACCATTATCTCCTTTCAGGTCACCATCATTTCAGATCTTGCATATTGCTTTAGCCACCTAACCATTTAACCATGCTGTGATCCTGTCCCCATCTAATCCAGTCTCTACAATGCCACCAGGTTTCTATTTTATAAAAGACTATGTACTCCTCTTTCTAAACTCCTATAGTCACACTCTACTACCCTTAGTATAAATCCACATGACTTAGGATGTCTTCTGTGATCCTTCTTATGTTTTTGTTTAGCTAGCACAGTGGGGATTTTTCTTGCCTTTTTTCTTAATTGAATTTTAATGCCTCTTCATTGTTCCTCGGTTCATCACTATCCTAGACCCCATTAAAGCTGTCCTAAACCAGGCTTCACACGGTTACCTGCTTGTCTTTTGAACCGCTTGCATTTTGGACCACTGTCTTAGCCCTGCTTACCTGTCCAATCTCCTTTCTGCCCACTGTCTTTCTCCATTTCTTGTACTTTACATTCAAGCCATTTTGAAGTGATAGTGTGCTCAGAAAAGACAGTTACACTATTTATGACATTGGAGTGTTGCCAGGATAAATCCAATGAATCATTTAGAACAAAAAGTATTTGTCCCCTCTAACTTTTTCTGGGGTGCCTGGCTGACTCAGTCAGAAGAACATGCAGCTCCTGATCTCAGGGTCATGAGTTCAAGCCCCACATTGGGTCTAGAGATTATTTAAATAAATAAACTTAAAAAGAAGAAGACGTTTTTCCTAACTCCCTTATCCAAAGCTTCAGTGCAATTTGGTGGTCATTTTCATCTCAGAACGCATTGCACGTATCTCTTCCAACACTTATTTTACTAGTGATACTTTGCTTATAAGTATCCCCAACTGAACTGTAAGCTCTTTGGGGGAAGAGTAGGCAGACAACAAGCTCCTTGTTTGCCTTTGATTCCATAGTGTCAAGTAGGTTGGTGTTCACATGGTTCTTACCCATTAAACAGTGCCTATGATGGTGATGATGATGATGATGATATGATTGAATAAATGAGACAGCAAGAGAGTTGAAAGTTCTAGGAAACTGCATTTACTGTCTTTAGAATGGTGGATATAAGTGTGTCATATTTGCTACCCAAACTAATCTTAACAATTTATTTCATATTTGTAAGCTTTTCAACTTTGCTCTCACCCATTACATATTTATGAAACTCTTCCCTGAGTCTCCTTGTGCTACTACTCCAGGGATTCCTGAACTGAGATCCATAGATCCCCCATCAAAGATGGGGGCTTCAAGAACCTCTATGAAACCATTTGCAAAATTTTGTGGGTTTTTTTTCATTTTTTTTCATGTTTATTATTTTTGAAGGAGAGAGAGAGAGAGCAGGGGAGGGGAGGAGAGGGGCAGAGAGAGAGGGAAACACAGAATCCGAAGCAGGCTCCAGGCTCCAAGCTCTCAGCACAGAGCCTGACACGGGGCTCGAACTCACGAACAGTGAGATCATGACCTGAGCCGAAGTCAGACGCTTAACCGACTGAGCCACCCAGGTGCCTATGTTTTTTTGTTGTTGTTATTTGGGGTTTTTTTCATTTTTATAGGAATCAATATCATATGTATTTAAAGGGTCTCTATACCCTCTCTGATTAATATCCACTTTATCAGCTTCAACTACATCTGTGTTGCCAATTCCTAAATTAAGTCAGGCCAGACACCCCACACAGACTCCTTCTCTTTCCCCTCCCATCTGCTTCAAGAAATTCCCCTGCCAGTATGCCATATTATAATTACGATTTTAACAGCCACTGGTCTCAAATGTGGTTACTAAGTCACTCAGTACTCCTTCCCTTTCTTACTCCTAGTTTTGGAGTCACTGAAATTCGGTTCATTCTATGTCATGATAATTTTATTTCTAAGTTGATGTCTTTCTCTCCATCTTGCTTTGGAACAGGCCATTCTCTTCTTTTATCTGAACTCTTGATATTGCCTCTGCTCATTCTAGTCCATTCCCTCATCACTCTTAGTTACCCCTCCTCTTGAATTGGATTATGTCGTCTCCTCTACCAAAATCTGATGACTTTCAGATCAGTTAAAACTCATTTATATGATACATAGAACCCTTCACAATCCTGAACTTACCCTAGTCATAGGAATTCAAGCATGCCAGACCCTTTCATAATGCTCCTGTCATCAAAACTCAGTCTGTTATTTCCTCTGTCCTGACTCTGGCAGAATTTGTATTTCTTTTCTCTATTTTCCAGAGCACCCACTTCATACCTATATTGTAGCACTTATTAAGTGGTATTATCATTATGTTTTTATATTTGTTTCCCTCTAACAAGTCTCCAAAATACTGAGCTTTTTAATTAGAAATTTCGCCCTACTATTTTTTTTATTCCTGGAGATTAGCATAATGCCTGCCTCGTTAACATAATAATAACAATGCTGGAATGTATTGAATGCTTGCTGTGTGCTAGCACTATACTAAGCACTTTACATAGATTATCCCACTAAATTCTCACAGCCCTGTGGGGTAGGACCATGAGGATTTGCTTTTTTTGCCTGCCTAGCTTCTGAATTGCCATCCTGGAGCAGGACCCACCTCATACTTTGGAAACGGAGTTTTGGCCAAAGTCCTTCTCCCCATTATCTGGCAACTAAGGCATACCATAGTGGTGGTATGGGACCTAGGGTTAACTCAATTGGATGCTCTCACCTGAAACTTGACATCTGGACAAAGTGATGCAAAGATACATAGATAGAGATAATTCACAGTGGTGTAGATAATTGTGGCAACCTAGGTCTGGTCGTGTCAGTGCCAACAGTGACATCCTAAATGGATGGCCCTGCACATTTTACACACCATTTCTCCATCATCACCAGTGATTGTGTGAGCTACGTGATACTTGTGCAATACATTCTCCTGAATGAGTTAGCCAGAGTTTGTTTCTGTTGCTTTCAACCAAAAGCCCCAATTAATACAGAAAAGTTCTATCATTATCCCTATCTCACAAAAAGGAATAAGTAGGTGCTCAAGTGCTTATTGAATCACTAAGTGAGATATTTGCAACACTCTCACTTCTAAAAGAAATTTTTATCATTGCCTCAGGTTTTAGTATGTTTGCACTAATGGTAATCATCTGGGATTTATAGGGAAATAAATTACAGAAAAAAAGCGGATCCTGAAAGAGAGCATCTTAAGATTTTTTTCCTTAGCATATATCTAAGCCCATCCTCATACACCATCAACATCTGCATCTCCCATACTTTATCATGAAAAACTCTTGCTTAATGTAATCACTGTAAAATCATAAGTGATTTTGTTAAAAAATTGAACGAAGTTTTAAACATCATTCCTGGGACGCCTGAGTGGCTCAGTTGGTTGAGTGTTTGACTCTTGATTTCAGCTCAGGTCATGATCCTAGGGTTATAGGATCAAGCCCAGTGTTGGGCTCTGTGCTGAGCGTGGAGCCTGCTTGGAATTCTCTCTCTCTCTCTCTCTCTCTCTCTCTCTCTCTCTCTCTCTCTCCCTCGCCCCTCCCCCCTGCTTGCTTGCTCTCTGTCTCTGTCTCAAATTAAAAAAATAATAAAATAAACATCATTTCCTGAATGAAAGTAGCCTAATATAGTTTAGAAATATTTTCAATATAAAAGACTAAAAGCTGAAATGTCATTTATCAGTAGTTACTTGAAACATTTTTTTAACAAGTTCACAATTTTTTATCAGTGTCCTAGAAATTTCTTTAACTATAGTTTCCTTTATTTAAATTCCCAGGTAGTTTTTCCTGAATTGTTCTAGTAGCATTATAATTAAAACTGAAACAAAAGCACAACTGTGACCAAAGATCTGCACCTCAGACTTTTGAACTGTCAAATATCTTCAAAACAATTTTCCAGGGGTGCCTAACTGCCTCAGTCAGTAGAGCACAAAACTCTTGATCTTAGGGTTTTAAGTTGGAGCCCACATTGGGTGTAGAGATTACTTAAAAATAAAATCTTTAAAAAAAAAAAAAAAAGCTTCCATGTAATTTGCCATATCCGGTGATCTTCAGCTCAATTGCAGTAATTTAAAAAGGGACAGAGAAGAGTCAATTATTTTTTTCAGACTTAAATGGGTCAAATATAGTTTAACCACATTATAGAAATTAAAAGAAAGCAAATGAGTGAAGGCCATTCTGGGCTTGCAGAATTATGTTAAAACTTACTTAACATGAAGTAAGTAGTGTGCGAAGGAAATAGGTTCCAGGCCTAGCTGTCCAGGCTTGTGACCTGTGTAAGTCACTTAATCTCACTGAGACTCAATTTACTCATCAATAAAATAGCTTTGATAATAATACCTCCTGCTCAGGGAAAGTACTAAATAAAACAATACAAAACTGAAAGAATTTTGTAAACTAAAAAGAGGCTTACAAAAATCCTGTAAATCCCATGAACAAGTGATGTAAACAAATAGACTTAAAAGAATACATTCATATGTAATTTTGAATTTGTTACATGCTAGAAAAGTTTATAAATATATTTGAGCAAAAAAACAATCTTTAAAAATAAAACCAATGCTAAATCTTTTTTGAAATTACCTATATTTTAAACAGGTTAATATGAGAAGTCAATTATAGAATTTATTTTTGTATTCAGTTTTGATGAAATCTGAATGTTAAAAAATTCATAGAAACTTATATAAAACATATAACTTCTAAAAATTTTCCTAGTAAACACTAGTCTTCCTGCTATAGTTTAGGAATATAATGAGAAAAGCAGTTGAATATTTTTCTTGCATTTTATAAATAAATGATTACACTTGAATTTATGGATATTATTTAATGTTAAAAATCAAAGGAAGGGGTGCATGGGTGGCTCAGTCGGTTAAGCATCTGTCTCTTGATTTCAACTCAGGTCATGATCTCGTGATTCGTGAATTCAAGCCCTGCCTCTTCAGGCTCCACACTGACAGTGCAGAGCCTGCTTAGGATTCTCTCTCTCTCTCTCTCTCTCTCTCTCTCTCTCTCTCTCTTTCTGTTTCTCTCCCTCTCCCCCCCCCACTCACGCTAGCTCTCTTTCTCTCCCAAATAAATAAATAAACTTTTTAAAAATATCAAATGTGCAATTTAAAGTTGCTTTGAGAAAGTAGAAGAATAAGATTGAATTACATTTTAAGACAGGAAACCATAAATATATATTTTATAAAAAGATGATCTGCGTAAAGAATTCAGTGTCACAATTCAAAAAGATCCATTCTCCATAGCCTACTAGTTCAGAAAATACACCAAAAAATAAGTGGTATTTAAAATCTGCAAAATTATATTTTTATAAATCCCTAATGGGCTACAAGTTAAAGTTCATCATTCTTGGTGATTGGTTGGTTGGTTCTTATTGAGATATTATCATAAATATGATTTAACCCTCAGATTGGATTTAATGCCCACTGAAGTATTTTGTGCAGATCTCTATGTCATCATACTTCAAATTTTATTAGTTGTTTTATTTACATGTCTGTGAGCTCACTGAGATCTTACCTGTCTTTGGACATCCAGAACCAACTGGGGCATAAAAAGCATGCACTTGTTTCAGTGTTGGTGGAATGGAACTGAGCTGAATGAACTTGAGCTCTAGCAGGTCTTTATTCTTGAGAGTGGAGGTCCTTTAGAAATGAGTTTCTTAAGACGTTTCAGAACTTTGTCATAGGAAGGAAGGGCTTTGCCCAATTCTCCATGGGAACATAGAATTTAAATTTAAATCACTATTTCATTAGTGATCCAATTTTTTTCAGTATTTATGAAGATTTTGTATATACATTTTATCTCATTTTTCTAAAAAGTGCATTTTCACAATATTTATTTTCACCAGTTATCCTTCAGTTTCATATGTGTTGAACATTCTGTGATGTTGATATCTTATAAAAATATAAAAATGAGAATAAATTATAACTTCTCTAAAGGTTATGAATGAAATATTCAAACTTGATACTATATATTATAGAATTAACTATTATGTAATATTTAAAAACAGCAAAGCTTTGGTGTGGGGTGTCCTATTTAAATCAGTGATATACAACAGTCTTCTGAAAAAAAATGCTTGTTAAATAAATGAAAAGATTGGTAGTGGCTGTTTTCTTGCCTTAAAAATAGCAGTTTCTTGAAATAGATCAAGGAAGTATCAAGTAGTCACTGACCAGGAAGTGTCTTAATTTGTCAGAGTTAAATATTATCCTACAGTTAATAATAAACATAAGTTTGAAGAGAACAAAGCATTAAATGGATTCACAGAGTAATAACTTGTGTTCATTCACATAGGCTTTACTGAGTTTTACTAGATGATGATTATATTAGTCAGGCTTTGCTGTGTAGCCAACCAAATCTCAATGGCATTTAACAAAAAGAATTCATTTTTCTCCTGAGCAAGTGTAGTGTAGAAGGTCTCCTGGGACAGCTCCAATTCAGGCTGCTGACCAATTCAGCTCTGTTCTAGTGTCTCATTCTGGGGCTCAAGATGTAGGCCCAGTGGCTACCTGGGGTATATACTCTCCTTGTGTCAGAGGTCAGAAACATACTGTGTCTCTTAAAGTGTGGGCTCAGAATTGGCACACTGCTACCTCTGTCCACATTCTATTGGCCAGAGAAAGTCAGATGACCAAGCCCCCGCATCAATGGGGCAGGATGAGTAGTCTTATCCTGAATGTGAAGGCAATGAATGTTTGCTGAACAATAATCTAACCTAATTTATCCTATTTATTAATTATTCAAAATGATGTGTTATAAAGGGTTGGAAGATTAAGAAGAGGCATGTGGCAGGCTTCTGAGATACTGATATAATGTACTGGTAATATTGTATTTTTTACCTGGGTGGTGATTACAGACATGGGTTCACTTGGCTATACACTCATTGAGCTATACATTCATTAATGAATTGTGAATTTTTCTGTAAGTATGATATACTTCAAATAGAAGCTTACATTAAAAAAATTAAACATTTTCAGTATTTTTTTAGATTTCTGAATTTTTGGTTACCTTCTCTTAGAAAAGTCATGAATGACATGATTCTTGGATAGAAAAGTCCTTTTTAAAAAAAACTGGTGTGAGATGAGGCACTGGATAGCTCAAATGGTAGAGCATACAATTCTTGATCTTGGGGTCATGAGTTCAAGCCCCTTATTTGGAGTAAAGGTTTACTTAAAAAAATTGCTGTGAGAAAGCTTGTGTCTTCCCCCAAAAATGATATGTATTCCTAAGATTAAATATTATATTTGCTTATATTTTAATAATGTGACAATAACCAGGCTAAGTTAATTCAAGCAAATTAATAAAAATATCTAAGGTCATTTCTGGATACAATCAAAAATTTTAATTCTGTGGGGTGCCTCGCTGGTTCAGTCAGAAGAACATGTGACTCAAGGGGCAGCTGGGTGGCTCTGTCGGTTAAGCGTCTGACTTCAGCTCAGGTCATGATCTCACAGTTGGTGAGTTCGAGCCCCACATCAGGCTCTGTGCTGACAGCCCAGAGCCTGGAACTTGTTTCAGAATCTGTATCTCCCTCTCTTTCTGCCCCTCCCCTGCTCACACTCTGTCTCCCTCTGTCTCTCAACAATACATAAATGTTAAAAAAACAACAGCATCCTACTCTTGATCTCAGGGTTGTGAGTTTGAGCCCCACGTTTGGGTGTAGAGATTACTTAAATAAATAAAACTTTTAAAAATTGTAATTTGCCTTTTGGATATGTAAAAACAAGTGTAGATAAGTGTATTAGTTATTGCCAATTTGATCACGCCAATAATTACATGAACAGAATTAGAAAACAGTCTGCCTCAACATATACCCTCCAAAGTTTCCAAAGTTCAGTATTATCTTCTAATAAGTATGATACATTTTTAAACCAAAAAATTAGGAATTAAAACATAGTTTTTTTTTTTTCTAAGTTTATTTACTTATTTAATTAATCTCTTTAACCAGCATGGGGCTTGAACTCATGACCCTGAAATCAAGAGTCCCATGCTCTTCTGACTGAGCCAGCCAGGTAACCCCAAAAAGTAGTTTTCATAATTCATACAGCAAGTGTAATAAATATATCCAAATTGTCATTAGATAAAATTTTACTTTTGCATTTAAATCTTTGGAGCATATAAGACTAAAACCTTAGTGTTATTCAAACTATGGATGATATTATCAATGTAGTGGATTTTAAGGAGCATTTAAAAAACTTTTTCAATGTTTTATTTGTTTTTGAGAGAGAGAGAGAGAGTGCAAGCTGGGGAGGAGCAGAGAGAGAGGGAGACACAGAATCCAAAGCAGGCTCCAGGCTCTGAGCTGTCAGCACAGAGGCCAATGTGGGGCTCAAACCCATGAACCGCAAGATCATGACCTGAGCTGAAGTTGGACACTTCACTAAGCCACCCAGGCACCCCAGGTGCACTTTTTTTTAAAAAGACTAAAACAGGGGCACTTGGATGTTGAGCGTCTGACTTCAGCTCAGGTTATGATCTCACAGTTAGTTCAAGCCCCACATCTGGCTCGCTGTTGTCAGCACAGAGCCCACTTCGGATCCTCTCTGCTCCTCCCCTGCTCAAGATCTCTCAAAAACAAACATTGGGGAAAAAAGGACTAAAACAAATTATCAGAGTGTATCTTTTTAGAAAGTATAAGAATGGTTTCTGGGGCACCTGGCTGGCCCAGTCAGTAGAGCATGCAACTCTTTATCTTGGGGTCTTGAGTTCAAGCCCCACATCAGGTGTAGAGATTACTTTTAAAAAGTTTGTTTCCTGGGGCACCTGTGTGGTTCAGTCCATTGAGCATCCGACTTCACCTCAAGTCATGACTTCATGGTTCATGGGTTCGAGCCCCACATCGGGCTCTGTGCTGACAGCTTGGAGCCTGGAGCCTGCTTCGGATTCTGTGTTTCCCTCTCTCTCTGCCCCTCCTCTGCTCAAGCTCTGTCTCTCAAAAATAAAAACAATAAAAACTTAGAAAAGGTTTGTTTCCTGAAACTTTGTAGATGTGTGTGTGGGGGTGGGGGGGTGGGAAGGAGAGAGAGGAGAGAAAGGCAGGCAGGGAGCAGGGAGGGGTAGAGGAGTTAGAGAGAAAGAAGGAGGCTATATAGGACTGGATTTTGTATATGGGCAAAATCTAAAATATACATATCAATGAAGTCACTGTCAAAAAGTCTGACAATGAAAAGTCTAACAGCCATTGCTTATCCAAGAAAGAATGGAGTCTCCAATCGTGAACCTAGTTTTGCCCTGGGTTTTTTAGGTTACTTGAATACTTGAGGAAGTCATGCCCAGTGCTATGTCTACAGAATAAGTTCTCCCCAGGATTTCTGTGGTTATCCTATTTGTAGCCAAGTCTCTAATGATTTAATGAAAAAACAACTAAAGGACAGTTGTAATATGCTAATTAGTACTTCAAATAGTGCTGATGACAAGCAGCAATTTATTCTAAAGCCCACAACCTAAATGAACAGCTGGTAGAGGCATGGTAACAATGAACGATTGGGTTACTAGTTTAATTCAGTATTTGCTGTGTTCACCCTTTGTGTGGTATTGGTGTCTCTCTTGCATGTGGTCTCTTCTGTCTTGCTCTGCTTCAGTCTCTTTGAACACATCTCATTTTATTGTTTTCCTCTCCAGATTCATAGTGATTTTGTTACAGTGGTTTTGTCATACATTCTGGTATTTCTTTTCCTGGCCCCTCTCAGGCATTTTTCCTTTTATGTAAGCTTTGAGATTTTAAATATAAAACAATAACACTACTGGTATTATATAAAACTGAATTATAACTATATAATATTAGAAAGGAATTGATGTTTTTATAGTATTATGCCATCCCATCTAAAAACGTGGTTCTTCATTATCCATTCCTGCATGTCTTATTTATGGCCATCAATGAAATTGTATAGCTTTTTCATTCAAAGCATATGCTTTTTTATTAAATTTGTTTCTAAGTATTTTATTGTTATTAGTCATTATTGTGAATAATTTTACCCCAATTTCTTTTCTAGATTCTCATTGTGTATTTATCCAAACAGTGTATCAAATTAAAAAAAAAATGTTTTCTAAGTTTTCTAGTTATATAATCACCTACTCAACAGAAAACATCCATCTCTTATTTTCCAAAGTTTATACCAGTTATTTCATTTTCTTGTCTTAGTACATCTCCTGTAAGTGCAAAAACAATGTTGAGTAGCATGAAAGCCTATCTAGTTCTTGATATTAACTGGTTGTGTTTCACCATTTAATATATTTTGTTACTAGGAATTATAGCCTATATTATAACAGATTTCTCTATTCTCAAATATTGTGTTATGAAAAACTAAATTTTTTATATGATCATATAAATTTCCTCCTTTAATCTTTGACATAACAATTAAATTGATACATTTTCTGATGTTGAACACCCTTGAACTTGGTTATCACTTATTTGCTATGGATTCTAATTGCCAATTTAATCTATTTATCAATTTATCTATTTATTTATGAGCAAGCATGAGCAGAGGAGGTAAGATTTTATTTTTAAGTAATCTCTATACCCAACATGGGACTCGAAATCACAACCCTAAGATCGAGAGTCATATGCTCCACCAACAGAGCCAGCCAGGCGCCCTTGTTCCTAATTTTTTAATGTGAACTTTGATTTCCTTTATTTTTCATTTTTGGATTTAATAATGAAGGTGTTTATAAACTTCCTTTGGCTCTAGCTTTCACTAAGTCTTAGAGTTATTAGGTATAATTAAGTAATCAGTAGACCAATTAAAGAAACAAATTGAAATTTCAGAAATATTAGTAATATCATGAATTAACATATGACAAGATGGAAATTCATTCTAATGTCAAAGTGTTTTTATTTATTTATTTAAAAAAATTTTTTAACATTTATTTATTGTTGAGAGACAGACACACAGAGTGTCAGCTGGGGAAGCATAGAAGAGAGGGGGAGACACAGAATCTGAAGTAGGCTCCAGACTCTGAGCTGTCAGCACAGAGCTGGACATGGGGCTCGAATTCACAAACTGGGAGATCATGACCTGAGCCAAAGTCGGTTGCTTAACCAACTGAGCAACCCAGGTGCCCCAATGTCAAAGTGTTTTTAATAAATGATATTGACATAAATGACTATCTTGAGGAAAATAAAATTCAAGAATATAATGTGTATCTTTTTTTTTAATGTTTATTTTTGAGAGAGAGAGAGAACGTGAGTGAGGGAGGAACAGAGAGAGAGGGAGACAGAGAATCTGAAGCAGGCTCCAGGCTCCAAGCTGTCAGCACAGAGCCTGACGCGGGGCTTGAACCACGAACAGTGAGATTATGACCTGAGCTGAAGTAGGATGCTTAACCAACTGAGCCACCCAGGTGCCCCTATAACATGTATCTTTTGCATTATACAGAAATAAATTCCACAGTTTTATTATTTGAATTGAAAAAAAAAAGTCTTGTGAGAAATATGTGTGTATATGTACTGTCATGAGTCGAGAAGGAGCTGGTTATCCAAGATTGAAAACTCAGAAAATACATAAAAATAAAAATTTTGGTATGAAAAATATACCAAAAAGTCTTCAAACACAATGGATTATGAAAAGATACATGTATAACATAGATGACAATGTAATATGCAGAAGGCTTAGGTATTAATTGAGAAAAATAAGATTACTACTACTCTAAAGGAAAAATGGACAAATGACAGGCATAGCCACCACAAAAAAAAAAAAAAAAAAAAAAAAAAAAAAAAAAAGCTCAGATTTAAACCAGAGATCTGGGAAATACAAATCAAAGTAATAACGAAAACAGCTTTATATGCACAAGGCTTGCAAAATTAAAGAGAGCTATAATACCTATTGCTGTTGGGGATGCAGCAAAAAATTGTATTTTAAAAAGTTGCTGGGGAAAATGTAAATTCTTACATCTCTTTGGAAAACAAGCTAATAATACCCATAGAAATTAAAAATACATATTATTTTTGACCCAGCAATCCCTAAGAATATATTTCAAAGAAATAAAACTACTAGTGTATAAATAAATAAAAACAGGAAAATATATTACATGCTCATATTTGCAGAAAACTAGAAACTAAAGTGAATGCCCATTTAGTAGTGTGAATGTCACTTCAGCTGCTAAAAAAATATGTCCCACTCTGGAAATACAGTAGGAGTGAACTCCGTTGTTCCTTTTGAAATTAGGAGTGTCATCTAACTAGCTTTGGCAGTGCAGTGTGAGTGTGATGTGCCACTTCTGCATAGAAGCTTTAAGAGTCAATGTGCTTGCTACTCACCAGGTTCTAGTTCCACTCTGTAGTGCAATGGAAACTTGTATCAATCTACCCAGACTGGTAGCTGAGTAATTGATGAACAGAAATCTCCTGCCTTCTCGTTTGGGCATGTGGCATAACCGAAGCAAAAACTTTTTTGGGAGAGTAAGCCACCAAGATTTTGGAATCATTATTATAGCGTTAACCAAGTCTATCAGGACTGATAGTGTAAGGGGATAGATAAATAAATAATGGTCCATTATAGAACTGACTTTGACTTTGATTATATTAGATAGCTTGGATAGATTGTCACAAGATGCTGCTGACACAAAAGAAAGATACTGAAAAATGTTTATATTATTATCCCAGTTTTTATAAGGAAACAGTACATCTTTATACATGTATTACTATATGTAGAGATTATATGAATATGGGGGAAAATATGAAAGCATACAAAGTTGTTAAAATAGGTTAAAAAGGAAAGATAAATCCAGACTAAATTAAAGAAGAGCAAAGCTATGTGGTGTGATCACATGCCTCAGTTATTCACATTTAATTGTTATTACAAATAATGTTATTATGGAGTAGATATGATCAAGTAATTTCACACAGTATCTCATTGACTCCAAGATGCTTTGATGCTTGGAGCTCTGTCAGTCTTGCCTACATCAAGAAGTTTTCACACACCTAACTGAAAAAGCTACCAAGAAGAAATACATCATTTGTTTTTCTTTGAGAAACATTTGTTTCTCAAAAGTATGGTCTTGCCAGGAACTTGGAAATGCAAACTTACAGGCCCCACTGAAAACAATCCTGAATCAGAAACTAGGGATGGAGCCCAGTAACGTCTTTTATCAAGCCTTTCAGGTGATTCTGATGCAAACTTGTCCCTTACTTGGTAAAATGTAGCTTTAATTCACAGGTTAATGTGTTTTTTTTTTTTCAAATTCCATCTTAGAAATAAGGTAAGTTATCATTTTATTTTAACAGTGTCCTCTCTGCTAATTCCATTTTGCAAATGTGTTTCTTACTTTAAATATAAATTCCTAATGACCAGAACTGACTTTGTTTTCTTTTCCATCTAGGAGGTCATACCATTACAAACTTTCCTTGAGATCAGGTGTCCACCTTAAGCCCAAATTAGCTGAGACAGAAGAGAATGGAATTGAAGAGAGCAAGTGATTAAAAAAAAAAAAAAAGCATAGCTATGTTACAGGTGCTTTGGGTAATTTCTCTATTAAGTGTGTTTGGAAATTTCAGGAAACAATTGACCTAGTAAAATTGTTTTAATTTTACATTGATCAAGTATTTTTACTTTTAAGACAATTGAATATTAATACTTTATGCCAATTTTATACTTTCTTTTATATTTTTTAAATATAGCACTCTGGTGTTTAAAAGGTTTTTAATGTTGTTTTCTTTGGTAGTTTCACATGTTTTGTAAATTTTAAAACCCAACTTTCTGGGGCGTCTAGGTGGCTCAATCAGTTAAGTTTACCCACTTCAGTTCAGGTCAAGATCTCATGGTTTGTGAGTTCAAGCCCCACTCGGGCTCTGTGCTGACAGCTCAGAGCCTGGAACCTGCTTTGGATTTTGTGTCTCCCTCTCTCTGCCCCTCCCCTGCTCGTGCTCTGTCTCTCGCCCTCTCTTAAAAATAAACAAACATGAAAAAAATTTTTTTGAATAAAAAATAAAGTTTCTGTCAGTGATGTCTTCACCCAACCATTTTCTGCCCATTTTCCAGTTGTACATAGGATTTATATATTTTTTCAAACCTGCACTTTAAACATTACTTAATTTAGGGTTTTTATTTTTTAATTTTTTTTTAAAGTAGGCTCTACCCCCAATGTGGGACTTAAACTCAAGACGCTGAGATCAAGAGTTGCATGCTCTACCAACTGAGCCAGCTAGGCACCCCTATAATTATTTTTGATAATCATTTGTTCATAAAAAAAAGTTTTGACAGGAACAAAGGAACACCCTTTTCTGTTCTTGTTACCTGTTTCAAAAACTATTCTTGTTGCATGTTTCTAAAGGAACATTTCAAATAAAATCTCTAAGTTATGTCTTATTTTAGCATTCCGAAGGCATAATTGTGTCCTTTACCCCAGCTATAGTAAACCCTAGCTATAGTAATTCGCAATTAATTACGAATAAGGCTTGCACTTATTCCCAGCCCCCTCAGGGGCGCCTGGGTGGCTCAGTCAGTTAAGCCTCCGACTTCAGCCCCCAGGTCATGATCCCACACCCCGTGAGTTTGAGCCCAGCATCAGGCTCTGTGCCAACAGAGCCTGGAGTCTGCTTTGGATTCTGTGTCTCCCCCTCTCTCTGCCCCTCCCCTGCTCATGCTCTGTCTCTGTCTCAAAAATAAATAAAAACATTAATAGTTGATCATGTTATTCCTTTGTTTAAAATGCTTCAGTGACTTTTCAGGATAGTGACCAAAATCTTGAATGTGACTTCAAGGCACTGCATGATTAGGTCCCAGGCTACTTTTCTACCTTACTCTTACCTTCAGTTAGAGGTCTTCAATTTTATTTTTAAAATTATGAAAATGTTTAAACATACTAAAACATAATATAGCTCAATAAACTCCCATAAACAATTTCCATAATATTTAGCTATACTGCAGCTCTAAAAACATAGGGGCATCTTATTTTCATCTTTTTATTTAGCCAAGCTAACCTAACTTCTAGGGTAAGATGGTGTGTCCAAAGCCCAGCCTTGCAGGGGAAATTACTTCTTTGGACCTCAGTTTGTTCATTTGTAAATTAGGAGTAATGACAGTATGTACCTCATATGGACATTGTGAAGAATGAATTCCATGTTAAGAGCTGAGAACTCGGTCTGCCATATATAGTAGGTGCTTAATAAATGAGGCCATTATCATTTAGGACAAGTCATAACATCTCTCTACTTCAGGGTCTTTCCACAACCTACAAGTACTAGTCTTCTCTTGCCCTTTCAGACTTTGTTCAGTTTGTCTACCAATAGTTCAAATGTCACATCTTCAGGGAAGACTTCCCTAACCTCCCAGATTAGGCTATAGTCCTTTTTTTTTAAATTGCAACGGACGATGTTCTTTATTATATTTTTGAAGTTTATTTATTTAGAGACAGAAAGAAAGTGCAGAGAGGGCAGAGAGAGAGCAGGAAGTGCAAAGAGAGGGAGAGAGAGAATCCCAAGCAGGCTCCGTGCTGTCAGCATAGAACCCAATGCAGGGCTCACAGCTTGTGAGATCATGACTTGGGCCAAAACTGAGTCACACACTTAACCGACAGAGCCACCCGGGTGCCCCTAGGCTATAGTGTCTTAATATGCTTTATGCTTTTCCTGCATGGTACTTATTTGAAATTATTAATTTGTGAGGCTGATTAATGGAATGCCTTTCCATCACACTGTCAGGAAGCTTCATTAAGGGGAGAAGATGGTATCTGTTTGGCTCCCTTGTTTTAAATCCTCAACATCTAGTACAAACTAGGTACTCAAAACATTTATTCAATATTTAAGGATCAATTTTTTTTTCGAATTTGTTTTGGATCAAATCCTGTTGTCAGTATGTATAAAGCTAATTAGTACAAATGTAGTTAAGTTTTATAACAGGCTTAAGTGACTTATTTCCAGTTATTTAAGGGATTAAAAATGTTGAAAGTATATTAACAAAGTACTTTTTTGCACAGATATCTTAAGAAAAAAAATGCTTCTAGCTACAAAGTTTGTTGCAGTTTATTTCTAAAGTAAATGATGACGGAGTGGAAGTCGGGGGAGGTGTTAAACGGTTCAGATATAAACAGAAGGAAAAGCCTCCAGATAATCTTCCAATTCACTCTCGTATGTTTAAAGTTCATTTAAGTAATCTCTACACCCAATGTAGGGCTCAAACTCACACGACTCTAAGACCAAGAGTCGCACATTCCTCCAACTTGAGCCAGCCAGGGGCCCCCTTCACTTTCATATTTTTATACAATTTCTACTTGTATAGGAGTTTAGGAGACTTGATGATCTTACAAAAGATTAGTATCATCAACTCTGCTTTTTTTTCCCCTAGAAAAATCCACTTGTATACAAGAATTAGATTTGTAGTTTTTTCATTACAATGGCTATAGAAAATTGCTTCTCGTGAAACTTCATTTCCCCAAGACACTGGTCACCTATTTTCAAGTTTCCAATTCATATATCCAACTATCAGTAAAATGAAATATAAAAAAAACAATCTAAGTTTCAAAAGCACTTTGTCTTAAAGTTCAGTTAAAAAAAAACCCAAATAGTTAACTGTGTCTTATGATGGGTAGTATTTATAAATAAGTTTAGAGAACCAGTCCACGAGAGAAAGGAGGATACAGCCAAATTCTTTATCTAACATGCTGTATTCTCTATTTTCCTCACTTAGTCATTCTGCAAACTAGCATATTAAAAGCTCCAAGAAGTGTATTCAACTTGATGTAAATTCTTTCTAAACTTATCTGACAAAACTTATGAATATGCCTCAAAATCAGACTTATCAAGCACAATTTTGAGAATTACTAGTCTGGCTCCATTAACTAGTCAACTAGTCCAGAATCCTATTAAAAATATACAGCTACCTTGATTGTACCAGTCCTGTAACTCCTGGTGACCATGAACAGTTCACATAGCAAGCCATTTAATAAATTCACTTTAGAATCCTATCAAGAGTTGATGATTTTTATCTTATAATTTGCAGAATTTACTTCCTTTTGAAAAGCATCTTGCCAGTTTCTAGATATTGAGTGACTTAATAATTTTCTTTATAATTCTTCAACATTTAGGAACAGCAATTTAATAACCTCACCTATCAAGTTCTTAATGAGAATTAGTGGGGATGGGGGTTAAAGTGATTATCTTAAAGCATTTCAGAGCAGCAAATGCAGACAAGCCTTATTACGTTTGTATCCAGCAACTTGAAAGCTGTCAGGAACATATACTGATCCTTTTAAATCAGTGCCTTGAATATTAGAATTAGTCAAGGAATTTTCTGAAAATATATGTCACTACTGGGGTTGAGACCCTAGGTATGTGTATTATGTAAAGCCCTAGATGATTTTGATGCACATTTCTAGATAAAATTCCTTGTTTTGGGTAGCATGTTCTGACTGTAATTATTTGCAATAAGGATAATCTGTTACTTGTGATAAAGATGGTAAAGACCTCTAAGCTTTTAGTTTTTGTTTCAGGTCATGAGTCTATGCTATTTTCCTCTGAGTACATTACACTGTATTTCCTTAATAGTAGTTTAGTGTACTCTACCATTATTCCTTGATCTGTTTTGTTGGAATTAAGATGGTAGGGCTACTTCTCCCCAAGGTACACATTTGTTCCATGTGATCGACCAATTCCTCCTCTGTAGTTAAACTGAAGTTTCAAAGAGCCATTTTCATAACCCTCTTACTTTGTTCTGGGAGTAGAAAAACCAACAAATGTACCAGAAAGTCCTGCTGGAGTATTTTAGAACATTCTTTAGATTTCATTTCCCAGTACAGTCTGGTCTGCCTCTGTGAATTCAGTTGTCTTATTGGCTAGTCTGTAGTATGCCCCTACAATAATCTCCTTCCTTTAGTTCTCTCAAAGTGATCTACAGAGCAACCTTGTTATCTGTAGCTCTTCTAGACACACAGCACTACATTACCTCATCTCTTAAAGATTCTATTTCTTCTAAGTTATTCTTCTATCATTGTATTCCAGTAGCTTTTTTTTTGTAGTAATCTCAACCCCCAACCTGGGCTAGAACTCATGACCCCTAGATCAACAGTTGCATGCTCTATCGACTGAGCCAGCCAGATGCCCCTATATTCCGGTAGCACTATACCACCAACCTTTGATCATATACCATATATTAAAATATATTCTTTATTATTCTTGTCCAGTGAATTGTCTGAGACTTTAAGTTCAATTTTTGATTTCTAGGAAACTGAAACCTATTCTTTTTATATTGTATCTTACAGTCTTCAGAGATCATTGACAGTTTTTTAAAGAAAAAAAATACTGTATTTTGGCGATTTAAGAAATAATTTAGATAACTATTTTACCCTTTCAAATAAAACCTCCTACTAATTGACTAATACTTTAAGCACAGGTTATTATGCTTAACTGATTTAGGTTTATGTGAACTTGAAATAATAGCATTAAGTTTTCAGCTATCTTAGCAACATCAAAAGGAAAGGACCAGTTAAATGCCACCTTTGCTCCTAAACTACCAAGAGCTCAGACACATACAAATTTCATGGCAAGTAATCTAAAACTCTTCTAAAAATGATTAACTGTTATTCTATCCAACAAGAAAACAAATACAACAGACCTATCTAATTAGTTAAGACACCAGATACTCATCATGCAGTTTCAGTGTCTAGCAACAAACCTCTAAACTGTAAAATTTGTTTCACAACTTCTAAGTACTAATAAACACATTTTAAAAGGTTGCTAGCCACTTTATATATAGAAGTATTTAAGTACACAATTATCAAGTGAATGTGCATGTACACCAAAAATTCTCAAGTCTAGATTCAGAGCTCAACCTGACAGTCTTCAAATATTCTACATATACCAAAGTCATTAGCATAACTTTTAAAAATAAAATTTTGCATGGGGTGGGAGAAATATGATTAAATAGCTGGATACTCCACCTCTAGAAAGTTGATAAGACATCAATCTATATTTTTCATGTCAAAATGTGACTGACTTGAGTTGGCCCAGGGACAAATTATCTTTTTATCTTATCAAAAATAAGAGTGCAAATGTAACCACTGGACATTAAAACAAAAACAAATAAGCATTTTAGAATAGTTTTTCAGTACTTTCAAGTTCTGACAAAATACAGTGCATTAAAAAATTAAATATGCCCATTTTGCTTACTGCTATCAGATTTTTAAAATAATTTTAATTTTTTGGTCCATATTCAGTAAGTAATAAAATTAAACTCTTAAGTTTTACTTTTTCATATTTAAGCTAATAGCTCTAGGGTATTCCTGAAAAAGAAATAATGTAATCATAAATAAATAATGTTAAAATATGCAAAGTAACAAATCTGTAATTGATGCCACTAATGGTGACCAATGGTGACTTTCCTTAAGCTTACATTTTAATATTTCCCTTAATGAATATGTCTCATACTTTTTTTTTTTTTGGTTGTTATTAACCACACCCCCACCCACTCCAAACACACCTGTGGACTTTATTAAACTCAAGAAAACAGCCTAAAATGTTGTTCACAATTGGTGTATTTGGCCAGGTTAAAAAAAAAAAAATAGCTAATGATGAAAATGGCCTTCATTTTATTCTCAACTACTTTTGTTATATGTGTATTTTAAAATTCATTATTTAACAAAAAATGACTTTTAAAAGATATATTTCAAGTCTCAAAGTTAATTGGAAAGAAATGTGTAACATTTCGTTTGAAAATAATAGTTTCAGCAGATATATGCACAATGCCTACATGAGTTGTAATTCTGTCATCAAAACCATCACATTTTAGTATTTTTAAAGGAGAATTCAAGGTAGGAGAACTTTTTCTGCATTATGAAATTGATTTAAAGACAAGTACTTTTACATGTAAAAATAATTTACACTAAAAAACTCAAGCACAGAAGTCTGATATTTTGTTTATCAAAATAACAAGAACAAAATGAGCAATGAAAAAATAGCAAAAGCCATTACAAAAAATAGTAAATTCCTATTTAAATTCCTGTGTTCACACAGATTAAAAATGTTTATCAACTATATCACACAAATTGTAGCATACTTTAAGCTATAATATAGAAAGGTAACATGGGATATTTGAAATTTAAGCTGCACTTACCAAAATAGTTTTAACCTGAGTCTTTGATGTCTTCAGAAATGTACTTGACAATAAGATATGATAAAGTATAATTATTATTTAGTAGTATAATTCAAGATTATTTTTCTTTGAATTTCTCTTAATACTGCTTCTTCTTAAATATTTGTGTAAAATTATAAATATTTATTACATTTTTGGGGTTCTCTGAACACAAGGGAGTGTATGATTTAAAAAGCTGTTATTTTTTTCCACTATACAAGCATATGAAGATGTCTTTCTTGTTCAAAATTCCTTATATTTAATCATATTTTCATATTTCAAGTTATTTTAGAACAAATGCAGGTCAAAAGATTATCATAGATACTTTTAATATTCCCATGAAATATGTCACACCCACTAAGGAATTTAATACAAGTTCACTAAAGAATATCAAATTAATCATTTCCTCCTATAAATATTTTCTTTTTATTTATTTTGTGTTGAGAAGTTGCAGTTTCAAGTACTATTAACAGAAAATACATAACAAAAGCTTCCTAACAAGTGAAAAAAATAATTATAAATGCTGGAAAAATTGGCCTCATTAACATATTTACAAACTTTTACTTAATACATACTCCATTGGAAATTAATTATATGACATTTATACAAGCATTAACATTTCCAGATCACTCTGAGTAATGAGCACTTCAGTTCTTTACTGTCTATACCCAAAGTTGAAAGTCACTCAGTTTCTGAAGGCAATACTGACAAGCATCAGAAATGGGTCAATCTGAGATGCTACTGACATATTGTTCTGTTCCTTCACCTAAAGATGTTTCTGCTGAATAAGTGTCCTTAAGCTTCTTTTTTTCTTTGCTCTGATCTTCCTGAAGTTTCAGAATTATGTTTCGGATTTCTTCTCTCTTTGTTCTCATTCTTGGGGGAGGAAACCAGTTTGCCAAATTCATAGGTAGTTCAAAATTGAGTATTGGATTCTGGAAATAAAAATATTAAATGCACATTAGAAAACCATAATAAGTATTTAAATTTCAATCACAAAAGCATTAGAGTTAAAAATGGATAATCAGTAAATTCATTTAATAAGTATGTACTCATTATCTGTCTCATGCCAGATATTGTGCTAGGCACTGGAGATAATGAGACAGTTTTTGCCTATAGATCTTGTAGTCTAGATCAGAGGTCAGCAAACTGTAGCTATTGGGCCAAATTCTGCCTACTGCCTGTTTCTGTAAATAAAGCCTTATTGAAAAACAGCCACAATAGCTGAACTGCAAGCAGGCATAGAAACTGCATGGCCACAGAGCCTAAAATATTTACTACTTGGCCCCTTTATAAATGGTTTGCTGATTCTGGTCTAGACAGACAGATAACTCAACAATTAAAACAATGGACACGACAGGTATTATGACAGTAGAAGCAGAAAGTCCTATGAAAATCCATGCCTGGGGGCTTAACACAATTCCAAGAAGTGATATTTACACTGAGACCTGAAGAATGAGAAGAAGTTGGTCCAATAAAGAATGACAGAAGCAACTGGGAAGAGTATCCCAGGTAGGAACATATGTACCAAGGCCTAGAGGCAAGAAAGAACATGACACAATATAAAAAACTGAATGACATAGAATGCTAGAGTAAGAATGGTAGGAAATGAGGCTAGAAGCTCGAACAGAAGTTGGGTCACACAGGCCATATGAAGGATTTTCATCTTTCACATGCATAAAATGATTAGACTTCAGCTTCTGGAAAACAACTGAAAAATAAAAGGCAGCAGGCCTGGAGACTGGTGTAGTGGTTCAGAATAGTGATGCCAGTTTCCTGGACGTAGAAAGTGGCAGCAGGAATAAAGGATTGCACATATATGACATTAAGTGATAGAATTCACAGGACTGAGTGCTATACTGGATAATGGATGAGGAAGAGGATGGAATCAAGAGAATTATAAAGGATATCCAAGAGTGGTGTGCATGGTTTTGTATCTCTGAAGTCGAAGGAAGAAAGCATTATGAAGAAGGAATGGTCAACAGTGTAAAATGGTGAGGGGAGGTTGAGAATAATTTCAACATAAGGGCAAGAGTAAAGCCAGATTACAAAGATTTGAGAAACGAGTAGGATTTATGGAAATGAAGACAGTGAACATATAAATACTTCTCCATAAATATATCTGTAAAGGGGAGAAAAGAGGGTATAAGTCCAAATGATGGGAGAGATTTCTTAAGGTGGAAAGAGCAAGTGAAGAGGGAGAGCTGATCAGTGATGAGGCATTAGGTCAACAAACCTTGGATTTCATGAAGTATAAATAGTCTTTTTATTTTTAAAAAATTTTCCAATTTGGGAGTTTTTGCTCCCTGGACAAATTTTTGAAATGATAGTTTTCAAACTACTTAAAATATTTCCTTATTAATGTTTTTAACATTAATGTAAGGTCAAATACAGTTGACCCCTGGACAATGTGGAGATTCAGGGTGCTTACCCTATTGAGTCCAAAATCCACATATAACTTTTGACTCCCGAAAAACTTACCTAATAGCAGCCTACTATTGACCAAAAGCCTTATTAATAACATAGTCAATTAACACATATTTTGTATGTTATATGTATTATATTACTATATTCTTACATAAAGTAAGCTAGAGAAAAGAAAATATTACAAAAATCATTAATTAGGAGGAGAAAATACATTTATAGTACTGTACTATATTTTTCAAAAAAAAAAAAAAAAAAATCTGTGAAAAAGTGGACCCATGCAGTTCAAACCCATTTTGTCTAAGGGTCCACTATAAACTATTTTATTATTTATCATATCAGATCCAACATACTGAAACCCACCTCAAAAAAGCTCTCTACATACTGTAATACATATACACCACAATCACTGAAGTTGTTTTGCTGGGGTACTTTTGGATTAGAGCCTTTCATAACATCTTTGGAAAAACTTCTTTTGCTTCCTTTTTTAACTTCCCATTCCACCTCTAAATACCTGCAATAATGCACATACAGTAAGAATATACATATATAAGTATACATAGTCCCTCATTCCCACCAGAATACAAAGTACAAGTTATGATTTTGAACTTACTCTCTTAGAATTTTTACAACATTCGATCGAGAAGGGCCTCTAAGTGAGTCCATCAGTAGGATACAAGGTCTGCAGGGTAAAATGACCAAATGTTAACACTTTATAATGTTAAAGAACACATAAAAAGATGAGCATTAACAAGAGAATTTAAAACATTCAAAATTCCCCTGACTCCGTAAAGCTTGGGTGAAAAATAAATCTTACAGACACATACACCCCAATAATACTTAAATATCCACGGTTATACTAAATACCAAATTGTAGAATACTAACTGAACCATATCTTATTAGGAATATATTTCACTAAAGTTCTATAGTTAGTTCCTTAAAAGAATTCAAAATTTAGTAAAAAGTCAAAATAATTCTGAAAATTTGAACACCCCCAGATTCCAAATCACCAAAAGTGGGACCAAGCAAAGTAGAAATAAGTCCATTTCTTAAAAGTTCATTTATATTTTTTAGTGATCTGTATAACCCAACATGAGGCTCAAACCCACGACCCCAATATCAAGACTCACACATTCTTTCAACTGAGTCAGCCAGATGCCCCCAAATAATCCCATTTTTAACCAAAACCTGTTATAGATAGCAAAACAGGTAATCATCACACAGAAAAATTAGGGGTGCCTGGCTGGCCCAGTTGGTGGAGCATGCAACTCTTGATCTCGAGGTTGTGAGTTCAAGCCTCATGGTGTGTAGAGATTACTTAAAAATAGAAAAAAAAATTAGCCTAGAATCCAGTGTTTTTTGAATCCAATGTAAGAATCCAGTGTAAGATTTAGAATCTGGTGTAGGAATCAGTGTAAGATTCTACTTTAGAACACTCGATATAAGTAACACTCAACCTTTAAAATATTGTTGTAAACCTAAGAGGAAGTCTAACGTAGTACAAAAAGTCTTGAATGTTTAAAGATCTGGGTTCTTCTTGACTAAAATTCTATGGGATTTGATGCAGATCTCTTAATTGCTGCAGCTCTCTACATTTTCATTTATTAATGAAGTTTGCTTTTCAAAAGCTGTTAATGGAGTTTCACCTAACATTTTCTACAAAAAAGTCAAAAGAAATGGAGTCTAGAAATAGGTAATACTTCATCAACTAAGTGATTCATAGACTCTGAAAAGCCCTCATGACATGTACTGTTTTTTTGTTTTGTTTTTTGTTTTCTGGTTTTTTTTTTAAAGCAAGCTCTACACCCACCATGGGGCTTAAACTCATGAGCCTGAGATCAAGACTCATATGTTCTACAGCCTGAGCCAATCATGTGCTCCAGACATGTACTTCTGAAAACCAAACAGATTCACTCTTGAGACATGTCCCTAAGAACTGCCTTGAGTCACTCCACAGTCTTTACATAGTAGCTATTGAACCACTGTAAACGTCAATTCCCAAGTTACTGATCTGAATGTGAATGACAGTTCTTTGTCCTTTCTTTGCTCCAAATCAATGTATATCCAAAAGAAATAGTAGGTGTCTATGGGAATGTGTGTGCATACACAAATAGAAAATGGACAGAGAACTGAAAGGATTATCCATTCTGCCCAACTTGAGCCCTGGACATTCTCCTCACCCATCCTGACACGCTTTGTGACTTTTAGGCACTAGTTTAAATAAAAACTGTCCAGTTATGTTTTATTTTAGGAGGGTATGTAAATAAAATTTATCATGCAGTTTTCAAGATATAAAGTTAATGCTTACTGTTTACAGATGGTAGGCTTTAAATGCCACTGTCCTATTTCTGAATTGCAGTTGTCATCGGCAAGGAATCCGTCATCACTGCTATCATCCTATAAAAGACAGCCTGTTAGTATTAAAAATATATAATCTAAATAGTTAATAACCTCACAAAGTAGCACTATTGATGATAAAAATCTTTGTAGCAAATATGTAAATTCTTTTCCATTTAAGTGATCAGACATGAGAAAATGCAGTCACTCAATTGTAATTCTGTAATGCCATAACAATGACATTTTAATGAAAAGAAATTACTGATCAGAAGTCCATTGTTACATCTGTTTGCTCAATGTAAAAGAAAATTTTAATGATTGAAAATATTATGATTCATTCTTCTTCAGTCAAATACTACTGCCCTGATTTTAGATATTTCTACAAAAATTTAGTTTGTTGGTTAAGACGACTGTTTCACAATAGGAGCATGAAGGACTTATATTTATTATTCTTTTACATAAATAATTTTCTCAAATCAGAAATATTTAAAGAGTTTTTAGAAACACCTTCTTGACAAAACCATATATCTGCTTCACTTGAGAGAAGAAAACTTAGTGACACTGTGTCTTATTCTGTCGATTATCTTGAATGTAAAACAAGACTTTTTCTATTCTTTAGAAAGTTTCTGGCAACCTTATAAATTAAATAATCAACAATGGAAATAATAATAGTAATTGTAATAATAATACATAGATTAGCTAGTTCACATAACTGTTACAACCAAAGGAGTGTAAGAACAGTGCTCTTTGTAAGCCTTTAATGTAATACATACAATGTGCCTGTATAAGTTGCAGAGAAAAACTATACTCCTTAAACATATATTGTAGAGCAAGGGACATGACAAAAAATGGCTTTTGTTCACAAGAAGATTAAATAAAAAGGAGAAATGGTACAGTACAGAGCTATCTTCACCACTAGATAAACTCAAAGTTTATCTTAACAACTAAAGAAAGGTCAAAGAATTAAAGAAATGAAATGCTGTAGAATTCTTACAAACTTTTCCTTCAATATAAAGCCCTCTTTAACTGAAGTCATAAAATATTTCCAAAAATAGATTTTGTTCTTGGTGTAAATAAAATTTATTATAGCAAATGAAACTCTAAGGAAATAATGAGAATTGACCTATGTTAGTTTTAACTAAATACTATGTGCTCCTGCCATGATACTTATATATTAATTTAGAAGAAAGAAAAAAAATCACTGGAAAAGTGGAAAAAATAATATAATTTTGTGGTGCTCATGTACCATATAATCAAGTATCTAAACATTTGCCTCTTGAAGAAGTTAGACCAAAGGTTAAGTATGACCCATAAATGTTTTAAAAGAGGAAGGGAAAGGGATGGTAGGGCTACTGGGGTGGTGGCTGGGTTCAGGTGGGAGAATTCATTTTCTATTAAATGGATGGCCAAAACTACAACAAAAACCCTAAAAGAAAATAATGCAAAACAACATTAATACATTTATGCTGTCAACTTCTGAATTAAAAACTCAGTTTGTGCTTTGAGATGAGACCCAAATTCAGAAGGCCTGTGTTACTGGTTGAAGGAATTGCCTATAGGACTCCAGGGAAAAATTTAATTAGATAAAATATTGGAGCTTTCTGCCAAGCATTAGGTTTTACCTGGTTATCCTGATCTTCTGAGAAGTCGATGAGTTCATCTTCAAGCATTTTACTGCCTTCCGCTGACTCATCACTATAGTTTAGTCTAATTTTGCTTAAACCATCTATATCAGTAAGAAACATTACATAATTTTTAAAAGGACATGCATATAACTTACAGTATATGATGTTAAAATTAATGCCAATTAAAACCTGCATTAACATGTAATATCATAAATATAACTTACTTTTTAAAAAAAGTTTATTTCTGAGAGAGAGAAAACATGAGTGGAAGAGGGGCAGAGTGAGAGAGAGAGAGAGGAGAGAGAATACCAAGCAGTCTCCATGCTGTCAGCACAGAGCCTGACATGGGGCTTGATCTCACAAACCAGGAGATCATGACCTGAGCCAAAATCTAGAGTCGGACTGAGCCACCCAGGCACCCCTCACAAATATAACTTGCTTTTAATAAAAACCTGGACCAAGGGGCACCTGGGTGGCTCAGCTGGTTCAGAGTCCAACTCTTGATACTGGCTCAGATCATGATCTCACAGTTTGTGAGATCGACCCCACCTCAGGCTCTGAGCTGACAGTGCGGAGCCTGCTTGGGATTTCCTCTCCTTCTCTGCCCCTCTCCTGCTTACACTCTCACTCTCTTAAAATAAACATTAAAAAAGATAAAATTAAAAACAAAACACAAAACAACAACCCTGGATTGACATGTCAATTACAAAGTTACTTCTACAACTCAGACCCTAAAATTCATTAAAATTTAAAACTAGATGTCAATTATATTATTAAATATATGTATATTTAAATATGTATATAGATATATACATGTAGATATATAAAACATTTTTGTACTAGGTCTGCTAGTTATCTTTAGTAACAGAAGCTACAATAGTCTGAAAATAACCTAATGTCCAAAAACAGAAATAGCAAATTGTAGAACATAAAATGAAATATTATATATTTTTAAAATTAAAATTGTAAAAATATGAAATATTGTACAATACAGATTAAAAAATAAAATGATTAATGGGGTGTCTGGGTAGATCAGTTAAACATCTGACTCTTGACTTTGGCTCAGGTCATGACCTCACAGTTTGTGAGTTCAAGCCATGCATTGGGCTCTGTGCTGACAGCATACAGCCTGCTTGGGATTCTTGGTCTCCTCTCTCTCTGCCCCTGCCCTGCTCGTGCTCTCTCTCTCTCTCTCTCAAAAATAAATAAGCTCTGGGGCGCCTGGGTGGCTCAGTTGGTTAAGCGTCCAATTTGGGCTCAGGTCATGATCTCGCAGTTTGGGAGCTCAGACCCTGCGTCGGGCTCTGTGCTGACAGCATAGAGTCTGGAGCCTGCTTTGGATTCTGTGTCTCCATCTCTCTCTCTCCCTCCCCGACTTGCACTGTCTCTAAGTCTCTCTTAAAAATAAACATTAAAAAAAAAAAAGCAAAAAAAGCTTTAATAAAAAAAAAAACGATTAAAATTAAGTAAAATAGGCTTGTTTTTGGACAAATAATAAAAGAAAAATATTAAAATGAAAATAATCAGTTTAGGATAGGATGTTGTGATTGGAAACATACCACTTAATATAATAATAAAACACTATGGTAAATCCTTTTGCTTTATGAAAAATAACCTGGATGGGTCAGTCGGTTGAGCGTCCGACTTCAGCTCAGGTCATGATCTCACAGTTCGTGGGTTTGAGCCCCACGTTGAGCCTGCTTTGGATCTGTGTCTCCCTCTCTCTCTGCCCCCTCCCTCACTTAAGCTCTGTCTCTCTCTCACAAATAATAAAACACACACACACACACACAAAGTTTTTCAATTAAAAAAAAACAACAACCTTTCAATTGTTTTCAAACATCTGTATTTTTATGTTTGAAGGTAAAATATCTATATTTGAATAAAATCTGTCCAAATCCTCAGGCAATTCATTATTAATCAACTGTAATCAAGTTACTCTAGCAGCCAATTCTACAGAAGCTGCATCATATAAAATATACCTTACACAAGTTAAAAATATGTACATTTCAAAAAAAATGGAAAAAAATAATTTAAATGGTGTAGTCAATTCTTTCATTCAGTTTTACAAATGTTCTGGCATAAACTGAGAGGTGGTAACTCAATCAGCTGTTCTTTTAATCAGTCCCAGTTCCTGAGAGCTTCTCACATAGTGAGATCATCTGAAGATGCCGAGTGAGATTCTAGAGTTTAAAACATATACATTTTTCATGTACCAGAGCAAGACAACATTTCATATAGTGCCCAACTGAAAAACCAGCAAATGAAAGTACTGATACTACACATTATTTTCCTACAATTGACCTTAACCTAATTCTTGTGATAAGATACAATTCCCACTTATTTACTACAGCATATTACCTGACATCAGAAGTCAACACTTGTGACTCTATATGTTTGATGGTTAAAACTATATTAAAACTGGGGTGCCTGGGTGGCTCAGTCAGTTAAGTGTCGGACTCTTGATCTCGGCTCAGGTCATGATCTCATGATTCATGAGATGGAGCCTGACTCTCCTGCTTGCACTCTCTCTCCCAAAATAAATAAACATTAAAAAAAAAAAAAACAAAAAAAAACTATAGGAGCGCCTGGGTGGCTCAGGCGGTTAAGCGTCCGACTTCGACTCAGGTCATGATCTCGCGGTTTGTGAGTTTGAGCCCTGCATCGGGCTCTGTGCTGACAGCTCAGAGCCTGGGGCCTGCTTCAGATTCTGTCTCCTCCTCTCTCTCTGCCCCTCCTGTGCTTATGCTCAGTCTCTCTCTGTCTCTCAAAAATAAAGGTTAAAAAAACAAAACAAACAAAAAAAAAACCCCTACATTAAAACTGTCTAAATGCTTCATTTAAATCTTTTTAATTATATTCCCAGCCCAAATAGAAATCAGTTCTTGAAATATTAATCATAATCACAAAAATTGTTATAAGTTCTTATCCTAATTTTTAACATGCCATCATTTTATATAGAACAGACTATATAACCAACTTCTCTGAGGTAGTAGAAGCACCTCTAGAGAGCACTCTTATTTAATGTACTTTTGTGTGAGTGATCCCTTGGAAACATCTGATAAAAGTACAGAAATGTACAGACTTACTCTAGAGTACTATTTTTCAAACTGTGGGATACTATCATCACTGGATGAAGGCAAGCATTGAAAAGAAGAGAAAATATGAGGGTATCACACCCAATAAAAGTAAATTAATTTCCCTTAAGGAAGATACATTTGATATGGCTATACACATACTAAAAACAAGATAAAAACAAAAAAAAGGGGGGGGGATAAACAAATACTAGAAAGGCAAACACATGATTCTACACTTGGATCTCCACTAGGATTTGTGAGGGTATTTACTTAAATTTAACTGGATACTACTTGACTAGAACATTAATTTGAAGGAAAGGGCTACCAGGAATTTCTGGGGTTATGCTCATATGAAGCCCTAGGCTTTGTCCCATTGCTTTAAGTCTTGAATTGTAATTCATTTTTTAAAGTGTATATATTTATTTTTTTGAGAGAGGGAGCAGAGGAGGGGCAGAGAGAGGGTTGGGGGGAGACAGAGAATCCCAAGCAGGTTCCGCACTGTCAGCGCAGAACCCGATGCGGGGCTTGAACTAACAAACCCTGAGATCATGACCTGAGCTGAAACCAAAAGTCGATGCTTAACCGAATAAGCCACCCAGGTGCCCCAAACTTTAATTCATTTCTAATTTGAATTCACATTACAGTGTATGAGATTACTGATCAACGGAGAACTTTAAAGAAAATAGTTCTATGGAAATCTAATTCACATATCATACAATTCACCCATTTAAAGTATACAATTCAGGGGGTGTCTGGGTGGCTCAGTCAGTTAAGGTCTGACTCTTGGTTTCAGCTCAGGTCATGATCTCATGGTTTGTGGTTTAAGCCTCTCTTTCTGCCCCTCCCCTGCTAGTACGCATGCATGCTCTCAAAAAAAAAAGTACAATTCAGTTGTTTTTGATATATTTACACATATGTACAACTATCATCACAGTAAATTTTAAAATCTCAATAGGAAACCCTATACCCTTCAACCATCATTTCCCTCCTCCTCACACTCCTGTCTGTCACACCACACTAGCCCCAAGCAGCCACTAATCTACCCCATAGATTTTCCTGTTTGGGAGAGTTCATGAAAATGGTATCATATAACATGTGGTCTTTTGTGACTATTTTCACAATAGTGTCAAGACTCATCCATGTTGTAGCATGTAGCAGTATTCCTTTTATGACCTAATAACATTCCATTGGATACATATATCACTAATTGATTATCCATTTGTCAGTGGATGAACATTTGGGTTGCTTCTACATTTTGGCTACTATGAAGTTGCTGTGAACATTCGTGTCCAAGTTTTTGTGTGCTTTTACTTCTCTTGGATATATATGTAGTAAGAATGAAATTGCTGGGTCATATATTAACTCTACATTTAATTCAACTTTACTTATTCTGAGAGAGAGAGAGAGAGAGAGAGAGCGAGCAAGCAGGGTAGGTACAGAGAGGGGGAGAGAGGGCGAGAGAGAACCCCAAGCAGGCTCTGCACTGTAGGCACAGAGCCTGATGCAGGGCTTGAACTCATAAACCGTTGAGATCATGACCTGAACTGAAATCAAGAGTTGGTTGCTTAACTGACTGAACTGCTCAGGCACCCTACATTTACTTTTTGAGGAACTATCCAGCTGTCTTCCAAAGAAAGCAGCTGTACCATTTTACATTTCCACTAGTAACATATGAGGGATTCTGATTTCTCCACATCCTCACCCACACGTTAGTATCTGACTTTTTAATTGTTGCCATACTAGTGTGATATGAAGAAGTATATCTCATTATAGTTGTGATTTACACTTCTTTTATGTCTAATTATCTCCATCACCTTTTCATGTGCTAATTGGTAAGACTGTTTTAAAGGGGATGAGAAACCATGCACACTTAGTCTTCAGAGTGCCAAAATGGTAATCTTTAAAAAAAAATTTTTAATGTTTATTTTTTTGAGAGAGAGGGAGAGCGAGCAATCAAGAGAGCAGGAGTGGGAGAGGGGCAGAGAGAGAGGGAGAGAGAATCCCAAGCAGCACTATCAGCACAGAGCCCAACGCAGGGCTCGAACTCACAAATTGCGAGATCATGACCTGAGCCGAAATCAGAAACTTAACTGACTAAGCTACCCAGGTGCCCCAGTAATTAATCTTTAATATGACTATTCGTTGCCTCTTTTTTTTATTTTACCCAAGTAGAAAATATGTCAAACAAATAAAAAATATTCTTACAAAACTCAACACTAGCTGAGTTACTAAAATAAAGTGGTAAAAGTACCAAGACAATGTTCAGGATTCTTAATTTTTGATAGGTTCTTTCTGAATTCATGTAACCTCTTCTATGCCTTATTCTCCAAAGAAACATATTAGATTTACTCACAGTTTAATAAGCAAGGCACATATCATTAGCATATTATGGATTTTATCAAGTAACTATTTTACTTTTGGGTTGGAGAGAAAATTAAATAATTTGATATGAAATTTAAGTATTGGCAGAGAAACTTTAGATTTCTCTAACAAGTGCAAGAAATATAGAACCAATTCAAGGAAAAAATACTGATTCAACAAAACTGAAGGAAAATAAAAAAGCAGAAGTTGGAGCAGTGCCCTTCTTCCCACTAAGAACCATGAAGGAGAGAGTGAGGAATAAGGAACTAACCTTTAATTGGAATGTCAACAACTATTTTGGAGGAAAAAGCTTTATTTTCTGACTCTAATTATTTGATCTCTATTTGCCCATCTGTAAATTACAAATGAACGAATTCATCTTAAAGATCTAAGACTGTCCAACTACTGTTTCTGCCAAATACATAAATTTCCTATAAAATAAGAATAAAACTAAGTTGTTATAAATGAAAAATGTAGACCTTATAGCACAATTTTTAAACATTCTATGAGGTGTGGAAAGCCACAAGAGAATTTCTTAGAGTGATGGAAAGATTCTAAATCTTGATTGCTATAGAGATTACATGACTGTACATTATTTATCAAAGCTCACTGGGCTATACTTAAAAGTGGGCAAATGTTATTGTAAGCAAGTCATGTCAATAAACATGACTTTAAAAAAAAAGTGTGCCCTAAAATCTTAATCCTATGTATAAGAAATCCAGTTTATTCTGAATTCCTTCATTCTTTCAAAATATTCAGAAACATACCTGTATGGTGCATAGAATTTAAATATTCATTCTGTAGGCCATTTTCGCTTTTAATCCTATCAACAACTTTCTGGCATGTGGATTCTCCTTTATTTGGTTCTTCATTTTCACTTGCAGTATGATTTATTTTTTTCAGACTACATTTCATACTGCCTATGTTTCTCCGAGAATGAGGGTCACTTTCTTCCTGTTCAGCACTTGAATCAATTCCAGCTATGCAATGTTTTTTGTTTAGCATCTTCTTAATTACAGGTTTCGCAGAAGAATTTTGTGAACTGTCCATTTCACTGGCTGAAGGAGAAGAAATACAACTGTCCTCTACAGTTGAACATTTTTGCATGACTGTATTTTCATGGTAATGAGGATTAGGTTCATACTTTGGTTTTTCCAAACCAGGGAAACAAACAACAGCCAAAAACCAGTGTGCACTGTAAAAAACAAATGAAACTACTGAATACATTATTTATTAGAAGAGCCTATTATATTTGGCAATATCGACTGAAATATTTTTTCTAAAGCCTTTCCCAACAAACTTATTAAGAATGCTCAATTTTTAAGATTCTCTTGTGTTTTATATGATCACTAATAGACTGCAATATCTACTCAAAAATAACATATTTTGTTCAGAATTATGTAGCCTGCATTCTATTTTGCAAACAATCCTTTGTATCTTTATTCTTTTGAATGAAAAATTCATTCTTATTTCTAGGCAACTTAATAAAATATAACTCCGATCACTGTAATTCACCATTTCCATTTACCTTTGTTTCTTGACCTATTTATGTGAAAGGATAGAAAACTAGCCTCAAGATTAAAATGTTTTCAGAAGTCTAATTAGACTATAATTTTGAACACTTTCTAAATATTGCACATATGTAGCTTTTAAAAGACTTTTACTATGTTTTTAAGAATAAGATTAGGAATTGCTTAATATTGAAAATATTAAATAATTCTTTGTCTTATACTATACTGAAATGTATATATACTAAATGGAAATAGCATTTCTACTTTAAGCATTATTAGAAAACTTCAAATATTAGTAGAGTTCCAGCTATCAGGTGGGTGCTCGTGATATAGCTGAATTCAGTTATCACAGTTTCCAATAACAGGTTATAAGCCAGGAGTAAAAAGCTATACAGCTAACATTGACTAATATTAATCTAAAAAGGAATTTTATTAACTTACCATTTGCTAGACAGTGTTACATGCTATAGATGTCAGAGAACTTATTAGCTGAGTACAGCGTTTGTCATATAGTAGGTGTTCAATAGGTATTTGCTGAGAGGAAAAATGCTTAACTTGACATAAATAGAAGTTATTCTACATTCTCATTTTTACAAAATGTTAAGTTTCCCCAAGGTAATACTAAGAAACAGTGTCTCTTCATCAGGTTGCATTAAAAACAGGGTGACAGAGCCTGGCTTCATCCTCAGCATTATAAAGGCAAGATGGAGGAATGCTTCTCTCCTGTTCTTAAGTATTAATCCTCAGTATCCTGGGGACTTAGATCGGGCTGGCGTAGTACAAAGAGCAACACACCATCCTTCTCCCTTCCTTAACTCCAAGACATAGTTGACTGTAAATCACATCTCAATGTCAGAAAAGTTAAATGTGAAAAAATGTGTTTTGAAAATTAATATGGTATAATACTAATTCCCAACCTAAAGGTATAACCTAAGTCCATCATAGTTTTTAACATTTCTTAGGTATGACAATACATATAAACCATAAATTTTCTGTTGTACACCTAAAAACTAAGAAAAATTCTTTCTTCACCTAGCTGAAAGGATAAGGTTGAATCAGACACATCTGAGGTAATTTTCAACCTCTAAGAGACAGGGTTTTGCTTTTATGATCCCTTTTAATAGCAGCTACATTGACCTTAAATCACCAGTGGGAGAAGAGGCTAGAACAATTAATTTCACTTAAGATGGATTAGCTTACAGACTTTAAAAAAACTACCACCACCAGGAAAATTAAAAATAAAACAGCAAAAAACAGATACCTATCTGTGGCTGCACTCATTAGAAACCACAGGTCTCATGATTAATGTATGATTTTAAACAGAATTTCATTATTCTACTGACTGCATTTGTTTTTCATAGTGAGAAAAAAAGAGAACACATTCAGAAGCTAGTCTGGCACGCTTAGGCTTATTAGACATAAACAATCTTATTGAATATCAACTTCAGACAAACTTACTCCACAACCATAATAAACTGAGACAATGCAAGGCCATTTCTCAATTTGTCTAAGCAGAGACAAACTAGGTCACAGTACAACCAAATGAATACCAAATACTCCTCCTTTTTGCTAAATGGGTAAATGCCACTTTTTTACCCAAGCAAACAACTGCTTCCTTACACCTTTCCCCACATGACCAAACCAAAGCCCAAATTGTGTTAGAGGCTGTTTCAAACACACTTTTACTTAGAGGCTCCATGGCTGCCCATGGTGTGTGGTCCTTGATGCAAGGAACAAATCCAAGCTGTCCAACTACAGGTGCATTCCTAGGGGATTTTGGCTGGAAGGCACAGGAGAACAGAAAAATGAAATATAAAAACTCTCAAGTCTACACTCTGATCCTACACATCAATGCCTCTCTGGTCACTGTGGGAGAATAACATAAAATATTTAACCACCTCCATTTATTTAGAAAATAGCTTCAAGTAGTCAGCATGGTTTTCAATTTAAGTAAATTACATAAATCTAGTCATCTTTTCTTTTTTTTTTTGGTTAAGAGTCAAAGTGTTTTTTAAAGTAAAGGTACAAAATCTTCTATGTGAGCTAGCCATTACTCTCCATAAGGAAGCCTTTTCACAGGCTGTTTGGTAGACCACAAGTGCCACTTTTTAAAACTGACGTTATTCTACATGGACACAGAAAACCTTTTTAAAATTAGAAAAATCTCTTGCCAGTGTTTATAAAATACGTCTTAAATGATTCACTGGAAAACTGCATTTTCATAAAATAAGCAGTATAATATGGACATACACAACAAATTTCAGAAAGAAGTTTAAAATGAATAAGTTCTTCACCTCATAAACACGTTTTCTAAAAATAACACGTTTTCATATTTATATAAAGAAAATTCTTACTCACGCTTCATTAAGGGGTACAAAAATAAAATCCTTCTCAAAAATGTCTACATGCCGGGTCCATGTTTTTACTCTCCCATGTCGCTTTTGCTGTATTCTGTAAGACAAGAGATAAACTATCAAGCTTCTGAAGTGTTTCCAATGCTTATATGCAGCCATTTAAAATTATGAAGGCTACGATGTTAACAAAGAAAACAATTGTGTAAGATGATTTAACAAGCTGGGAAAAGAAAGCAGAACATCTCAGATGGACCCAGGAAGATGTGAAACTGCTCATTACTGAATCTGCAAGAATTATTTAATTCCCGCTACTACTTACTCAGTGAACCAGTGCTACCATTTATATTACTACATACTAGCAACTATATTGAGAAGTGTACCAGACCATGACCTGAAGAGAAGAGAGCAGGAAAAGTGAGCATTACGGTAGATGAAATAAAAAAGACTATGAACATTGGTCTAACCAATCACTCTCATCAACTCTAAGAGCTAAAATTAGGAAATCACTGAAACAGTATGAAATATTATTATGCACAGCAGCCATCAATTCAAGACATTTGACAGAACTTAGGACACTCTGTATATATCTTTTGGCCAATTATCAGTACATATTAGAGCTGGACGTAATCAGTATGTGGAAAGGAATTATAAACAAACTGACTGGAGCTTAATATATAGAACAGTATTTCCTTAACTTGTCTGAGCACAATTATCCAAATAACTTATTAAAAGTACAGATTTGGGGTGCCTGGGTGGCTTAGTCAGTTGAGTGCCTGACTCTTAATTTGGGCTCTGGTCATGATCTCACTGTTAATGAGATATGGCCCCATGTTGGGCTCCGTGCTCTTAGCGCTTGAGATTCTTTCTCTCCTTCTTTTGCTCTCTCTCAAAATAAATAAACATTAAAAAAAAAAAAATTCTTCTAAAAAAAAAAAAGTACAGATTCACAGGTTGCTCTCTTAAATATTATGAATGGAACATCTAGGGTAAAGCAAAGCCATCTGTATTTAATAAGTATCCGAGTAATTTTTTTTTTTAAACTATCAGGCATATTTGGGAAATACTGATTTAGATATTGGACCAATAATCTTTATTGAATTCCAGGTATTCTTGAGGCTTTAGAGGACTATGAATTGACAACAGAATTAAAAGATATTGCCGCAGTATAAATTAAGTACTTTTTTAATTAAATTAAACTTGAGAGACTTACTACAGATCTATTAAATATTTTCAGATTTTGACTTACGACAGATTAGTTGTTTCATGTAGATTTCTTCTTTCTCTCTGATTAAGGCGTTTATAGAAAAAAGAACTGAATATATGAATTCGGTCAGCTTCTTCTTTCTTCAGTTTTTCAAGCACCAAATATCTATTTTATTAAAACAAGAAACAAATATAATGAATTTAACAGTTTACTTTATATCAGAAACAAACAGTGATCAAGCATCTATTTAGCCACCACTGTCTCTATTTCTTAAAACTGAAAGAATTAGCCAAGTTTACATCATATTCTAGACAATGATTAATAGATTATTTTCAAGGAATGAAAGTGATATTTGAGAATAGAACTATGATTTGCAAGATCTGATTTTTAAAACAAGGGCACATTCATGAACGTCCATAGAAATATTTATGATAGTCAAAAAGTGGAAATGACAAAAATGCTCATCAACCAAAGAAGAGAAAAATAAAATGTGATATATCTACACAACGGAATATTTAGTAATAAAAAGAAATGAAGTATTGATACATGCTGTAACACAGAATAGCCTTGAAAACAATATGCTGAGTGAACACACTAGTCTCAAAGGACCACATATTGCATGATTACATGTATATGAAATTTTCAGAGGAGGAGATTGGTGGTTGCCTATTGTTGGGGGTAGGGTTGGAGAGAAATGAGGACTCAATGCTAATGGGTACTGGGGTTCATTTGAGGGATGAAAATGTTCTAATATTGATTATGATGGCTGTACAACTGTCTGAATATATTAAACCACTGAATATATATTTTAAATATTTTTTAAATTGTTTTAGTAATCTCTACACCCAACATGGAGTTCAAACTCACAACCCCAAGATCAAGAGTCACACACTCTTCCAATTTAGTCAGCCAAGCACCCTTGAATATATATTTTAAGTGAGTATTATAATGGTATGTGCATTTTTTCTCAATAAAGCTGTTATTTTTATGAACTGTTTATTCTGTTTTAAATACCTCAGTCAATAAAACATGAAGACCAAACCACAGACTACTCTTTATAAAGACAGAAAATTAGAAGCTGTACGAAAGTGAAATTGTAATAATGACTTTTTTAAAAGTGATCTTACATGGGTTCTAATTTTTACTTGCTTGGTTGTTTTTTCCATGGGTCTATATCAAAACAAACAGTGGTGATCCTCAATATTATAAAAGGAAATTATGATTAACTTATAATGCTCCAAGCTCCCTCAGAGAAGCTATGCAAATTCAGGCTTATGACCATATTCATTTTATTAATATGAAAAGCATCTGAAAGCCTTATAAAATCTTACACAGAAACAGCAAATATCCCACAGGACATATCTTTGAGACTGGTCACTTTTATCATAATATTTGAACTTTTTTTTAAAGCTCAACTTCTGATGAACAGGATAGAACTTATAGATTTCTTGCTTTAGGGCAACTCAGTGTGTGCCCACAAAAGATACTCTAAGACAATAAATTACCTCATGGCATAATTTATATCAACTGCTGAATTCTACAATTACATACTCAAAACAGAACATGTCCTGAACTAGATCTGAATGTAGGACCTACACCACAATGGATGAACCAGGCAGCTTTTACTTCCCCAAACTACATGACTATTTTGTAAAATTAAAATGAATAAACACATAATTCAACTTCAAAAAGGAAAGATATAAGCGATTTAAGAAAACTGATGCTCTACTTCATATGTAAATAAATCTATGCTTTTTAATTAAAAGTACCTAGTTTTGTCTTTATGATCTGATATATATATCCATAAGTATTTCTTTGACTATATATGATCGAGAGTTGCATGTGCTACAGATTGAGCCAGCCAGGTGCCCCATGTCTCTTATTTTAGAATAAAAGGGAAAATCCAAGTTTATTACAACCAAGTAGTAGGAATTTCTTCGATTTGGGTGCATTTTTTTCTTTTACTGCATAAATCACTTAAATATCAAATATCATAGTAAAGCTGTTTGCTTGCTTACTTCATAAAACGAACAATCTAACAATCATTTTATAACTTTTTAAATTGTGTCACTAAATTAAAAGATGACTTTAAGGTTAATCTGCAACTCTGTGTGACTTTGAAGGTAGTTTTTACTAAAATAATTATTTTCTTTTCCACATTTCATTAACACTGTCTAGATGCAATACCATACTATTTCTTTTAATACTGGCAAAGTTTAAGTTTGTCACAAATAAATGGAGGCTAAATAACAATGAATGGGTCACCTAGATATCAAAGGGGAAATCAAACTACACAGAGACAAATAAAAATGAAAACACAACAGTCCAGGGGCTCCTGGGTGGCTCAGCCAGTTGAGCATCTGACTCTTGATTTCTGCTCAGGTCATTATCCCAGGGTTGTGGGATTGAGCCCTACGTCAGGCTCCATGTTGTGCATGGGGCCTGATTAAGATTCTCTACCCCCCCACTCCCTCCCCCACTCATGCACTCTCCCTCCAAAAATAAACAAACAAACAAACAAACAAATCTTTGGGAAGCAACAAAAGTTGTTCTAAGAGGGATAATTATAGCAATACGGGCCTACTTAAGAACCAAGAAAAAATCTCAAAAAAGTTACCTAACCTCACACTTCAAGGAGCTAGAAAAAGAAGAAACAAAACTGAAAACAAATCGAAGGAAGGATATCATAAAGACTAAAGCAAACATAAATGAAGTAGGGACCCCCCCCCCCCCCAAAAAAAAAAAAAAACCAACAACAACAAAAAAAACAGGTCAATGAAACTAGGAGCTGATTCTCTGAAAAGATAAACAAAATTGATAATCCTTTAGCCAGACTCATCAAGAAAAAAAGAAGACTCAAATAAATAAAATCAAAATGGAGGAGAAATAACAACCACCACAGAAATACAAAGGATGAGAGAATATTATGAAAAAATGTATGCCAACAAATTTGACAACTTAGAAGAAATGGATAAATTCCTAGAAATATATAACCTTCTAAAACTGAAGCAGAAACAAAAAATTAGGACAGATTATTAGCAATGACATTGAGTCAGTAATCAAAAATCTCCCAACAAACAGAAGTCTAGGACTGGATGGCTTCTCTGGTGAATTTTTCCAAAACTTTAAAGAAAAATTAATACCTATTCTACTCAAACTATTCCAAAAAGTAGATGTGGAAGGAAAGCTTCCAAATTCACTCTACGAGGCCAGCATTACCCTGATACCAAAACCAGTTAAAAACACTACCAAAAAAGAGAACTACTGACCAGTATCTCTGATGAACATAGATGCACAAGCCCTCAACAAAATATTAGCAAACCAAATTCAATTATACATTTAAAAAATTCATTATTCACCATTATCAAGTGGGATTAATTCCTGGGATGCAAGGGTGGTTTAATATTCATAATCAACCAACATGATACATCATATTAATAAGGGAAAGGGTAAAAACCAGATGATCATTTCAATAGATTCAGCAAAAGCATCTCATAAAGTACAATATGCATTCATAATGAAAACTCTCAACAAAGTTTAGAGGGAACATATGTCAACATTACAAAAAGTCATATATGAAAAACCCACAGTTAACATCATATTCAATAGTGAGAAACAGAGCTTTTCGCATACAATTAGGAACAAGATGACTGTCCAATCTCAAAACTTTTATTTAATATAGTACTGGAAGTCCTACCCACAGTAATCAGACAAGAAAAAGAAATAAAAGGCATCCACATTGTTAAGGAAGAAATAAAACTTTTACTTTTTGCAAATGACATAATACTATATATAGAAAACCCTAAAGACTCCACCAAGAAACTACGAGAACTGATCGATGAATTCAGTAAAGTCACAGGACACAAATTTAATCTACAGAAATCCGTTGCATTTCTATGCACTAATAATAAAGTAGCAGAAAGAGAAATTAATAAAGTACCTAGGAATATACGTAACCAAAGAAGTGGAAGACCCATACTCTGAGAACTATAAAACACTGATGAAATAAACTGAAGATGATTACATGCTCATGGATTTGGAGAATCAATACTGTTAAAATGTCCATTCTACCCAAACCAATCTAAAGATTTAATATAAGCCCTATCAAAATACCAATTTTTTTTTTTTACAGAAGTAGAACAAGTAATACTAAAATTTGTATGGGACCAGAAAAGACCCAGAATAGCTAAAACAACCTCGAAAAAGAAGAACAAAGCTAGAGGTATAACAATCCCTGATTTAAAGAATTACTACAAAGTAGTAGTAATCAAAACAATATGGCACTGGCACAAAAATAAACACAGAGATCAATGGAATAGAATACAGAGCCCAGAAATAAACCCACATTTACATGGTCAATTAATCTAAAATAAAGAAAGCATGAATACACAACAGGGAAAAGACAGTCTCTTTAACAAATGGTGTCAGGAAAACTGGATGGCTACATGCAAAAGATTAAAACTGGACCACTTTTTTATACCATACACAAAAATAAACTCAAAATGGATTAAAGACCTAAATGTGAGATCTGAAAACTGTAAAAATCCTAGAAGAAAACATAGGCAGTAATTTCTTTGACATCGTCACAGAAATGCTTTTCTAGATAGGATTCCTCAGGCAAGGAAAACAAAAGCAAAATCAAACTATTGGGACTAAACCAAAATTAAAAAAAAAAGCTTTCACAAAGTGAAGGAAACCATCAACAAAATAAAAAAGCAACCTACTACATGGGAGAAGATATCTGCAAATGATATATTCAATAAAGGGTTAATATTCAGAATATATAAAGAACTTCTACAACTCAACATGGAAAACAACAACAATCCAATTAAAATGGGCAGAAGACATGAATAGACATTTTCCCCAAAGACATACAGATAGCCAACAGACACGTGACAAGATGCTCAACATCATCAATTATCAGGGAAATGCAACTGAAAACCACAATGAGTTATCACCTTATGCCCATCAGGATGATTTAAAAAAAAAAAAAAAAAGAAAGAAAGAAAGAAACAAAAGAAATGATTAAGTATTGGTGAAAATGTGGAAAAAAAGGGACCCTCATGCACCACTGGTGGGAATGCAAATTGGTGCAGCCACTGTGGAAAACAGTAGGAGGTGCCTCAAAACCTAAAAATAGAATTACTATATGATCCCAGTAATTACACTACTGGGTATTTATCCAAAGAAAATGAAATCACCAATTTGAAAATACATATGTACCTCTATGTTTATCACAGTGTTACTTAACAATAGCCAAGACATGGAAACAACCCAACTGGTCATCCACAGATGAATGGATTAAAATGTGGCATACACACATACACAATGGATTATTACTGAGCCATCAAAAAAGAATGAGATCTTGCCATATACAACAACATGGATGGATGTAAAGGGTATATGCTAAGTAAAATAAGTCAGAGAAAGACAAATACCATATGATTTCACTCATGCATGGCATTTAAGAAACAAGACAAACTGAAAATAATAGACAACCCACCCCTACACTTTTAAATACAGAGGACAAACTGGTGGTTGCCACAGGAGAGGTGGGTGGGGAGATAGATGAAATAGATAATAGAGATTAAGCGTGCACTTATCTTGATGAGCACTGAGTAATGTATAGAATTGCTGAACCATTATATTGTACACCTGAAATTAATACAATACTGTCTATTAAGAAAAGCACTGTGAAAAAAAGCTCATTTCCTACTTGCAGAGTTAGAAATGGAAAAGAATGAACAGCTCTGGTAACAGCTGAATTACTTATTTTAATATAGTGAAATTTAAGATAAAAGTTTCTTTTTAATTCATTTCCAAACATGTCATGAGAGAAATACAACAGATTTTTCTAAAAACCATGGATTTCGTTAGGTTTTCATTTCCATTTGGAATGCAGATTTGGATCAGAAAAGGCAGAACCTTTAGATAATACACATTTAATGTAGTTTTAAAGTACTAATGTAAAATGTCAAGGGGCCCCCTAAAATGTAAAAAATTTAAGAGTATACACACATACTATAAAATCTCTACCACAATATAAAAAGATAGATGTATGAAATATAATAAACTAAATGTAAACAAAACACAGACATTCAACTTTATATGCTTTCAAAAGCAAAACCTATTTTAAAAATAAATAGATGTTAAAAGTAAAGTGATGAAGAAATATATACCATGTACACAAAAACCAAGACAAAGCTGGAGTAACTACATTCATTTTGAACAAAGACGGCTTAAGCACAGGGAGATTATTAAGGATATAGAGGGACAAAGGGTTGATTCTCCAAAAAAAACCCCATAAATGTGTATGCATCTAACAACAAATATTCAAAATACATAAGGCAAAAATGAATAGGTGTACAACATAATAGTTCAACAATTCTATACACTAGTGTTCATCAAGTAAGTGTACTCTTAATCTCTATTATCTATTTCACCCCCCTCTCCCCCCACCTCTCCTCTGGCAACCACCAGTTTGTTCCCTGTATTTAAAAGTCGGGGTTGGGTTCTTTTTTTCAGTTTGTCTTGTTCCTTAAATGCCACACATGAATCAAATCATAAGGAAAAATAGACAAATCCATTATTATACTTGGAGGCCCACAACCTTCTGAATAATTGATAGAAGAAGTGGGCAGATGATCAGTAAGGACAAAGATGACCCAAACAGCACTATCAAACAGCTTGACCTAATAATTGACACTCATAGAACAACACTTCATCCAACAACAGTGGTACTGTTCTACACACTGACTTAAGGACTTCTGGCTTGGTTTCTTAAGTTAGTATACATTAGAATTAAGAGAGGACATCTGTTTTTAAAAATTATAATAACAAATGCATAACATCAAATTTACAATCTTAACAATTTTTTAAACATGAGACTCAAACTTACAACCCCAAGATCAAGAGTTATATGCTCCATCAGCTGAGCCAGGTGCCCCCCCAATCTTAACAATTTTTTAAGTGTACAGTTCAACAGTGTTAAGTAGATTTACATGGTTGTGAAACAGATCTCCAGAACTTTATCTTGCAAAACAGAAATTCTATACTCACTAAACAATTCCTTTCCCCTCCCCACCCCTCATCTTCTGAAAACTACCATTTATATTCTTTTTGTATAAATCTGACTGTTTCAGACACCTAATACAATGGAATCATATAGTACTTGTTTTTGTGACTGGCTTATTTCACTTTGCATAATGTCTTCCAGATTCATCCATGTTACAGCATGTGACAGATTTCCTTCCTTTTAAGAATTGAATAATATTCCACTGTATCTATATACCACATTTTGTTTATCCACTCATCCAATAATGGACATATGAGTTGCTTCCCCCTCTTGGCTACTATGAATATGGGTGTGCAAATTCTTTCAATTCTTTTGGATATATACTCATAAGTGGGATTGATGAATCATAGGGTAGTTCTATGTTTAATTTCTGAGGAGCCACCCTACTGTTTTCCTCAGTGGTTGTACCATTTACATTCCCACCAGCAGTGCACAAGGATTCCAATTTGCCCATATACTTGGCAACACTTGTTACTTTCTTTCTTTCTTTGATAGGAGTCATCCAAATGGGTATGAGATAGTAACTCATTGTGGGTGTGACTTGTATTTCTCTGATGAATAATATCGAGAATTTTTTCATTGTTGGCCATTTGTAGGAGATAACATCTTTTGACTTAGCTACGAAGAACTTTGAACTCGAATGAATTTGTTAGAGGTCGCAGGAGTCTAACGTTAATCTGCAAAGTCAAGCATTTAAAATCTAGGGCAGTTTCTCTTGTTAGCAAATCTGATACATTTTATAACTTACCGAAACATACTCCATTACCATTAAATCTTCAAAAGGAAAAACAGTACTTTTGGAAATGGTATATAGTTAACATAATAGGAATATGATATTATCCTCTGATGTTAAGTATATCCTGATGGTTGACAATGTCGTTACTGTCAGTTTTGTGTAATTGTTCTATCAATTGTAGATAGAGGGGAATTAAGGTCTCCAGCTCTATTTGTGGATTTGTCTGTCTTTTTAGATCAGTTTGTTTTTATTTCACATATTTTATAGCTCTGTTGTATGGTACACACCCATTTAGGATTGCTAAGTCTTTTTTTTTTTTTTTATTAAAAAAAAATTTTTTTTTAATGTTTATTTATTTTTGAGACAGAGAGAGAGCATGAACGGGGGAGGGGCAGAGAGAGAGGGAGACACAGAATCAGAAGCAGGCTCCAGGCTCTGAGCCATCAGCCCAGAGCCCGACGCGGGGCTCGAACTCACAGGCCGCGAGATTGTGACCTGAGCTGAAGTCGGACGCTTAACCGACTGAGCCACCCAGGCGCCCCAAGGATTGCTAAGTCGTCTTAGTAGATTCACCTATCATTGTATAGTGTCTCTCCCTAGCCCTGGTAGTTGTCTTTGTTCTTAAGTTTATTTTTCTTTCTTTCTTTAAGGTTTATTTATGTATTTATTTATTTAGAGAGAAAGCGCATAAGCTGGGGAGGCGTAGAGCGGAGGAGAGAGAGACAAAATCCCAAGCAGGCTCCACACTGTCAATGCAGAGCATGATGCGGGGCTTGAACCCAAGAACCATGAGATTATGACCCAAGCCGAAATCAGGAGTCAGACACTCAATCGACTGAGCCACACAGGCGCCTCTTAAGTTTATTTTTCTAATGATATCATAATTCACTCCTGCTTTAATATTTGCATGGCATATCTTTTTCCATCCTTTTACTTTCGACTTACATATATTATTATCTTTGAAGTCACTTTTTTGTAAACAGGACATAGTTGGGCTATGGTGCTTAATCCACTCTCTGTTGATCTTGGTCTTTTAACTGAAATAAATAGTGCATTTAAATTGAATGTAGTTAGTAATATGCTCTATCTTCTAGATCACTGATTCTTTCCTCTCTCTTTTTTATTTTGCTGTTGAGCCTATCAAAGTTTTCATTTGTTACTACAGTTTTAGTTTTAAAATTTCCATTTCTTCCTCATTTACATGTTTTTCTAAGTTTCGCGTATGTTCACAATTGTTCATTAAAGAATTTTTTTAATGGATGCTTTAAAATCTGTCATAATTTTTAAGTTTATTTATTTTTGAGAGGGAGAAAGAGAACAGGGGAGGGGCAGAGAATCCCAAGTAGGCTCTACACTGTCAGTGCAGAGCCCGACATGGGGCTCAAACCCACAAACTGAGAGGTCATGATCTGAGCCGAAACCAAGAGTCAGATGCTTAACCAATTGAGCCACCCAGGTGCCCATGTCATAATTCTAATATCTGTGCCACCTTGGTGTTTACTCTCTATTTTTCTGTTTGAACTCTGTTTCTTGATGAGATAAGTAATTTTCAAGTGAAATATGGACAGTTTGAATACTATATTATAGGACTCTAGGTCTGATTTAGTTCTTGTGCTTTAGCAGGCCTCCCCTGGCACCGCCTTCCAGTGGATGCGGTGGGTGCTATCTCATTACCACTAGGTGGAGGTGAAATTCAGGTTCTCTACTAGGCCACCATTGTTATGAGAGGTGGAGGGGCTCAATGTTAATAGTAAGTAGGGGTGGAAGGCTCCCCACTAGGACTCCATTGATACCACCTCTGCTAGAGAGGGAGAGAATAGAGTATCTCATTATTCCCCAGGGACCAGGTACAAGTCCAGCTCTACATTTGACCCCGATCTAGCTCAGGGTCACTATAACCTTAAAGTTACTTTTAGCCCTTATCTACCTTGACCTCTGCCGTACTGACATTAAATGTATCCTCTTTATTTAAAGCTTTCACTTCCTTTCAACTTCATGACATAACCCTCTCCAAACTTTTCTTCTTACCTATCAGATCCTTCAAAATTTAGTCAAGAGAATCTCTTTCTTCCCTGTCTCTCTTTAACTTTCCAGATTCTGTTCTTGTAGCTCTTTTCCTCATTCTGTATTTCTTCCTAAGCAATTTCACCCATTCTCATAATTAAATTACCACTTGCAAAATAAAACCTCCTAACTCTCTATGCCTCCAAGCAAGAACTCAAAAGACTTCCAGAACCATATGTTCAACTGCTTATTGGCACTGTCCCTTCTGTTGTTATTAAAGACATCTAAAAGGAACTCATCCTGTCCTCCATCCAAACCTGTTCTGTTTTTGCATTCACTGCCTCACAGGTAGTGACAAAATCATTTAGCAGGTCTCAGTAGTTGGAAAGCGAGGAGTTATCTGCCATCCATTCCTCTCTTTCTTAATATCCATTCAATCAGTTGCTAAACAACTCTACCTCCTAAAAAACATTTATTTCCTCTTCACTCCAAATAAAATGACTTAATCAGGCTTCTTATATCACCTTAATTAATTTCCTTAAGTCATCTCTCAACTACACACCCACAATGAACATTCTTGTCAAAATGATCTTAAGGAAGCTCAATTATAATATCAAACATTTCTCTGATCAAACCTTTCACTCTTTATAACAATGTTTTCTTTTCCCAAACTGTTGAGTGCAACCATTAGTAAGCTATAATATCAATTCAGCAGCTTTCAACAACCAGTTCTTTAAAAAAATATTGTTTTATGAAATACATTTGAATGAACCAGAAAAAAAATATATTTTTAAGTTTATTTATTTATTTTGAGAGCCTGACTTGGGGGCTCGAACTCAAGAACCGTGAGATCACTACCTAAGCCAAAATCAAGAGTCTGATGCTTAACTGACTGAGCCACCCAGGTGCCCTGAATAAACTAGAAAATATTGGCAAGTGCTAGACATACTGATAGGTAAGTTCTGTTTTGTTTCATATATACACTCATTTTATATCACAAACCACTGAACACATATAAACTTAAACATACATGTATTAAGCATGTGTATACTGGGTCATGATGTAAGCTCTTCCAGGAGAGCTTCTTGGTCCCTCCTATTTCTGTACCCATGAAGAGAATGAAACATTCTTTTGCTGCTGTATCTATACCATGTTAATGCTTCTGTCAAAGCTTTAATCCCTTTTTCTGCTCCCTACAAAACCATAAACTTCTAACACAGTACGTGGTTCATAGCTGGCACTTGATGAAATACCAAGCAAAAAATCATACTTTTGTGCTTACACAGTAATTTATTACCTAACCTAGGGTAGTAACCATTTTTTAAAAGGCTTGAGGCAGTATAACAATAACAACATAATAATCTAGCATTTATGAACATGTTGTATTTGCCAAGTATTTTCCTAGTGCTTGACATGTATTATTTAATTCTCATACCCTTTTAGATATTATTTTCATTTTTTAAATGAGAAAACACACAGGTAGGGACATTAAATAATTTCCCAAATGTCACATAAGTGGTAGTGATAGAATAAAAAAATTAAAAAGTTTTGACTCTAGAAAACAAAGATATACATTATAGAATGTTAAAAATGTGCTAAAAGAAAGAAAATTAACTTACTTCAAATAAAAGTCTATAATAACATCATTTAAAAATTCTCCTTCACTTAGACAGTGTAGGTCCTCATTAGTAACGGAGATGCCTCCCTTAGCTGGAGGTGGTGGATATACTATCAATCTGTAACAAAATAAACAAAAAAACACAAGCAAAAACCACAAGTGTGTGTGTGTGTGTGTGTGTGTGTGTGTACAGAATTGAAATTTAATAAAACGGAAAAGAAATTTAAAGGCACTGCAAACATAAATGAATACTCTCACTTTTCTACGGGGCCCATGAAGATGGTATGATTCTCTCCAGTTTCTTCCTCATCATCAAAGAACTGGAATTCTTGTTTGTTTTTAAGTTGTATTTTAGATTCAAGGGACACCTAGTAAAGGAAATTAAATTACCAGTTTACAAAGTCAACTGAGAAATTTTTCACTAAAAAAAAAAGCAAACACAAGACAAGAATACTTCTCAATTAAAGAAAATTACAAATATGAATTTAAAAAGTATACATGACTTTAAAAAGAAACAGGCAAAACTATGGTCCACATTCTTTGTATGTGTAGTTTCAAGAACAGTGATATGCTTCCAATTTTTGTAACAATGGTTTTATGGTATCTTATCTAAGATCTCTATCATCCTTATTTAGATTATGTTTGTAAATCGAAAGAACAAATATAGTGGTTTTTTCTTCTGAGAGTGGAGGTCTACCTAAGTTCAATGGCTAGGCAATCCATGGGATATGGGAGGAGAGGCTCAGGGAACGCAGTCCAATGAGCTTTAGTTCTCCAGAATAACAAAGAAAGAAACAAAGAAACAAAGAAAGACCCTGCGTTGAAATTTTATTCTATTGCAGCTGCCTTACAGCTCCAGTTGCTTTTTTCTTCCTCATTAACAATCTCTTATAGCAAGTTTTACAAAAGAAGGGGAATGGTTCCTCTTCCTTCTGTTCTTTTCCTCAACCCACTTACTGTGTGAATAGCTCTTCTCTGGTGAGACCTTACTCAGCTTCACCAAGATTGTGCCTTGGATAGCCCTATTTCCAATTTGTAGGCAGGTTGGAAGATTTTAAGTATTTCTAATAAATTAAGTCGGCAAAATTCAGTTGCATGATAAGGAGACAAATTTTTATTATGTAACATTATACTATGTGTTATAGTACACAGCCTTTGGTTCAGGTGGCTTTAGAGTTACCTACTGTATGATTAGTTATTCTAGAATTGGAAATATATGTTGACAGTCACAATCAAATGATATGTATTCTTTGGTTCTCAAATTTTCAACTATGTGTACACATGGTACATATAAATGTACATCAAGGACCAAAATTCCTTTATTTGTACTGAATCCAATACATCACTAGGAACCACTAGCAAATTTACGAGTAACGATTAATTTGAATGTAGCAGTATGAACATTTATGTTTAGACTGGGGTAAAAAGAAAACAGGATAAGAGAAAAAGATGAAAAGATAATACAATGTGAAAAGAACGAAAAAAATGCTTTTGAGACCTGTACCAAGTACTATTTGTGTCCCAAGTCACCTATCCACCATTAACTTTCTGACACAAGATAGTTTATGAATCACATATAAAAGCAAATAATTCTGAAATGGAATTAAAAAGATCTAACTCCAATATTTCCCTTTAAAGCTAGGCATTATTTAAAATTACATTAAAAAACTAAAAAACATAATTACATTTTTAATTTTGTTTTCTTTTTGCCCACAACTTCCTTTGATGCTCTCTTCATAGGTTCTTGTACAGGCAACAAGTCTGCTATTGGCTTCTTCAAAGGGAATTTTCGCAAAAAAATTGGACACATTATTCTTTATACCAATGTCGGTAATGATACTTTCAAATACCATATTTGCCTGAGGATCAAGGCCATTTTGAAATATTAAAATTATGTATTGTTCTTCCAAATCTGAAAAAAAAAATAACTTTAAGTCTAAAAGAAAAAGATAGGTAGATAGATATTAAAGAAAGAGTAACAGCTAGTTATTTCCAGGATATCACTAGAAATCCTGGTACATATGTTTAAAATAGTTTGGTATACAGTGGGTGTATAATAAATACTGGAATAAAGACCAGTAACGGTGTCATCTAACAATGTCACCTAAAAGTTATTAAGAAAAAGAAAAAGGAACTAGGACACATTACCCTAGCAGGAAGCTTAAGAACAAACCTGTTCATGGATGTATTAATTTACCTCATCTAATAGAATCCAAATACATTTATAGTTTTAAATATATTTTAATTAACATTTTTGTAAAACACAAATTGCCAGGTGCACTATTAGTAGCTCTAGAGAATTTAATTGCAAAAACTACTATTCACTAATATGCCAATTCTTACAGCTTTAATAGTAACTATCAATTTTCATCATTAAGCTGAAGCAGCAATTACTGCTGAAAAGTATTTACCTTACAATTAGTCATCCTATGTCATAAACGTCAGAGGTGAAGGGATACAAACTGGAGAACTACATCTATTATTGTAGAGGATGAAAACTCATTCTAAGAAGCCACAAACTTCCTACTCAGGCTGTTTCAAAGATTCCAGAATTATATGGTTGATTTACACTTAGCACTCCTTCTAGCGCATTAATTTTCTTTTTCATTTTACTCCGATTATAGTTTTAAAATAAGGAATGCAGATCTCTTGAGTTTTAACTCATTTTGAAAACCTTCTAAATGGGTAAACCTGGGTATTATCTTTAGAACTTCCACTTTCTGTGGGCTTTTTTCGTCATTTATAAAATGGGAGACTATATAGATATTTCGAGATCACTGTAAGGACTGTAGATAGGACATCTATTCAAGTGCACTCACACTGTATTATTTTAATGTGTTCTACAAAACTTACTTGTTAATTTATTTATTCCCTTAGAATCATTCCAAACTTTATCTTCCATATTCATTTGCAGTTGCATGCTCAGCTTTTGATAAACTGCTGGTATTGTCTGAAGAAATACAACTGGTAATTTTCGGACATTACACCATTCACATTTAGTTAGATCAGAGGTATTTAAAGTAATCCCTACAGGATCATTTTCTGGTTCTGGAGGAAAATAAATGGAAATAGAAAAGGAATTAATTCTAAAAATCAAGAATGGAGGAAACTGTGAAGAAATACAAGTTTAAAGTTAACCACATATTTGCTACGCTCTATAAACAGTAACTGTAGTGGGAAATGAAAAATCTTTTTAACTATCTTAAAGAAGCTTCTACATTTTTTTTTTAAATGAAAAGAGGATTCTAATGAAGTATACTTACAAAATTAAACACGGGCTTTATAATGTTACAGAATTAAATTACACTATTAAGATACATGCCCTTTGTCAAGAAAACATGTAAAAATGAATTCATCTTCATGAATTCTATGAATATCATTTAATATTTTATTCTTGTAAAGTGTTTTATTGTAAACAAAGCTATAGTGACTAAAAAGACATAAAATAGCTTACCTTCTAGCTGTATCTTGATAAAATCTAAACAAAACTAAAAAGTAAGATAAATTAGTATCAATCATAAACTTACAAAGATTTTGCTACAAATATCCGAAGTGTCGTATTGTTATTTGAGACTTAGACTATAGAAGGCAGAAAAACAAAACCATCTACCATGTACTTAAATATGAGATATCCCCCCATTCCAAATTTTCCTTCAGAAAGGCAAGCTTCACCTTTTTATTCAAATACTTAGAACATTTCTTATATTGGTTTATATTTCTTAGAACTTCAAAGAGATATTGACAGAACATTACAATGAACACCTGAATACCCTTTACCTAGATTCACCAACTGTTAAAATTTTGCCACAACTACTCCCCATCACTCTTTCTGTGCATATACACTTCCTTTTGCTAAACCAGCATAAAACAAGCAGAGGACATCATGACATTCCCTAAGTCGTTCAGCATGTATCTCCCAAGAACAAGGACATTCTCCTATACAACCAAAACAGCATTACTACACCTAAGAAAATCACGATTAATTCCATCCAACATGTACTTCTTACTCCAATTTCCCCAACTGTTCCAAATTTTCCTTTATTGTGTTTTACCTTCCCCAAGCCATAATTCTGTCAAGGTTACATTTGTTTCTTTTGTCTACCTTGGTCTAGACCAGAAATATGTCCCCCTCTGTTCCTCATGACATGACCTTTGAAGAATCCAGGCTAGGTTCTACAAAATGTACAACATCTTGAACTTGTGTTTCTTCAATTTAAAATTCAGGCCACACATTTCCAGCAAATTTCGCACACAGGTAATGTCTTATACCTCCTACGACATCACACTGGAAGGCAGAGGATGTCAGGCTGTACTAATAACAAGCTTAATCACTTAGCAAAGGTGTGTCAGGTTTTTCCACTGTAAAGATAATATTTTTCCCTCAGTAATTAAATAGTAACCTGTGGAGAGATACTTGAAAGCTTGTGAATATCTTGTTCCCTAATAACCTTTCCGCCAATGGTTTTACATTCCATTGAAAATTCTGCCTCAATCAGTTATTATTGGTACTTATAAAAAGGCGATTTGCTAATAATTTTAACATGGAGAAGACATATTAAGTCAATATATCCTACTCATTTTCTGTGTTACCATTAAGAGAATGCAAAAGGCAGACAAGAACTTCAAAATGCATTTAAAAATAAGTTGGAGGACACCTGGCTCAGTTGGTAGAATATGCAACTCTTGATCTCAGGGTCATGAGTTCAAGCCCCACATTTGGTGTGGAGCCTACTTAAAAATAAGTAAGTTGGATTGATATACCAAAGAACAAACAGATACATTAAAAGCAAGTTTATTAGTAAAATGCTCATGGCAGAATCTAGCTGGGAGTTTTATGAACATTCACTGTAAAATTATTTCAACTCTTTTGTTTAAAAATTTTCACAATGTAGGGGTTCCTGAGTGGCTCAGTTGGTTAACTGTTCGACTTTTGATTTCGGCTCAGGTCATGATCTCACAGATAATGAGATCAAGCCCCACATAGGGCTCTGCACTGATGGCATGGGGCCTGCTTGGGATTCTTGCTCTCATTCTCCGTCTCTCTTTCAGAATAAACATTTTTAAAAAGTAAATAAAATTTTTACAATGAAGAAAAGGAAGCAAAGAGATATAAAATAAATTCAGTAATTATTACAATAATTACTAAGTCTAGAATGTTACTAAACATACCTTCTAAAGACTGTGCCTATAGATAATATGATAAATGGGGACACCAAGAATGCTTACTTGTCGCTAGGGAAACATTACAACATACATAGAAGCTGAAGTTACATGCTTTAAAAAGTATGTTAGATGATTCAAAAAGTGGCAATAAGGATGACATAAACACTAATGTGGAAGCATTTGAATAAAATTGCTGTATGAGATATAAGAACAGAAAGAAGCATATCTAAGTATCTGTCATTTAAAAACTTGTAACTAAATTACAAGTAGACATTGGGCTATTTCACCATCATATCCAAGAGTTTCTAAATTTAAGGTAGCTGAAAACCTTAAATTTTATATCTTCTCATTGGAAAAAAGAGGGATTGTATTATATGTGGGTATAAATGCTATTCCTAATAATGTAAGCCATTTTCCTGTAAATTAAAAGTATTTACTTTTAAGTAAAATTGGCACTTCTAGGGGTGTCTGGCTGTCTCAGTTGGTAGAGCATGTGACTCTTTTTTTTTTTTTAATTAAAAAAATATTTTTATTTATTTTTGAGAGACAGAGAGAGAGCAAGCAGGGGAGGGGCAGAGAGAAAGGGAGACAGAATCTGAAGCAGGATCCAGGCTCTCAGCAGGATCCAGGTTCTCAGCCCCGACATGGGGCTCGAACCCACAAACAGTGAGATCATGACCTGAGATGAAGCTGGATGCTTAACCAACTGAGCCACCCAGGCGCCCCGAGCATGTGACTCTTGATCTCAGCGTTTTGAGTTCAAACCCCACAATGGGCATAGACAGATTACTTAAAAATAAGATAATATAAAGATTTAAAAGTGGAACTTCTAGATAGTATCAATTCTTACACTGAATGAAATTAAATTATCCAATAATAAATGAGATTTGATAAAATATTTAAAACAATAAAACATTTAAAATCTGTTTCTGAGATTAATGATGCCATGGAAGATAAATCACTATAAAACACAAGGCAGTTATATTCAAGAAGAAAATGTCAAATCATCTTTAATATATTATCTAAAGAAATTACAGATTAATTATCCTTCATTAAAGAATGTTCTTTGGAAGAATCCCATGGTACAATGAAAGTTAACACCACAGTTGCAAAATTCCACATTATAAGCACAACTTTTTGGTTGAAATATTTCACTTAAGCATTTAAAGAAAAATTACCTGTGTGAACACATTCTATATTACATATACTGCCTTTTACTTCTTAAAGTAAATCCATAAAGTTAGTTTTCTTCACTAAATCATATATACACTAACCTATAATTTTCATATAAAAAATTTTTCATTCTGATTTTAATGTTACGTAGGTTTTTTTTAAAGTAATCTCTACGCTCAATGTGGGGCTCAAACTCACAACCTCAAGATCAAGAATTGCATGCTCTACTGGCTGAGTCAGCCAGGCCCCCAAATGTAGTTCTTGATAGCTAGCCTTGAGACCAAATGTGCACCTTTCAACTAAATATCTAAAATGCCAGCAAAGCCTTAATTATCATCGTGTAAAGTTCTGATTAACGGTGTCAATGTGGGAAAAAGCCAGAAAACTATAGGGTGCCCCTGAGAATTTTTGAGCTATTTTGACTTAGAATGACACTTTTGTTAACTGACAGAAACCAGGAAAGAATCTGTCCTATGAAGACTTGTAACAAAACACAAATTTCATAAATCCTTGACAACCTTGACATATGTTACAATGTTATTGGGTAATAATGGATTGTCTAGTCTATATATAATTTGCTTTAAATCTCTGGAGTACTTCTAAGTTTTTAAATGGTGAGAAGCTGGAGTTTTTTGATTAAAAAATACGAAACAAAACGAAACAAAAAAAACAACCAACCAACCAACCAACTAGCAACCAACCAAAAAAACGCAGGACGTCTGGGTAGCCCAGTCAGTTAAGTGTCTGACTCTTGATTGTGGCTCAGGTAATGCCCTCACAGTTCCAACCCTGCATTGGGCTCTATGCTAATAGCATAGAGTCGGCTTGTGATTCTCTTCATCCCAATCTCTCTCTCTGCCCCTCCCCCACTTGCACCCCCCGAGTAAAAAAACAAAAATTAAAAATTAAAAAAAAATATTTAGGTTTCACATACTGTTTTGCTCTGATAAGAAATCAAGTCCATATATCATTTTCTCCTATACTAACCTATATATATTTTTTCTTTTTGGCCATATTTGGCCATATTGTATCCTGAAACTATGAATCCTAGAAAATAAATAGCTATTACTTACCATAATTTAAATAGCAACAGTATAACTACCTTTTAACTTTCCTTATGTGGCATAATGTGTTTTCTTAAAGACACTACTTGATGTCTAAAGAACAATAATAGGGGACCAGGCTTCAAACAATAGATGAAAACAGACAGTTGGGGACGCCAAGTTAAGCAATCATAAAATAAAAGCTTACAAACTAAGTGTAGTGTTAAATGAAGATTAATTTACCAATAATGTACAGAATACATTAGGAAGAAGAAAAATGATGACTAAGAAAGCTGGTTATATTAAAATTATATTAAAATTTCAAATGCAAAATAAACATTTGAATTAAATTGGTGCCAGCAGAGTAACATGGATGACAAGTAAGATAAAGGAACTATAGAAAGTCCTTTGGGCTTCCTGGACACTGAACTAGTCCAAAAGCACAGCGCCTCTTGTGTGGTGACTGTATTCCAATAATCTATTTCTAGGAGTCTTAATGTTGCAAGACATTTTTCTACAGACCCCAAAGCTTTTGGATTCATCTTTCTCTCATTATCATTCTTTAAAATACTCTTTTCACGCACTGAGCTGGCATGAGAATAAAACAGTAACATATTAGTTTTCTAACTCAGTGAGAGTAAGTATCTTCTTATGATGGATATGTCACTACCTTGAACATTACATTAGAATTTTTTATCCAATGATTTTTACTGTAAGGAACTTTTTATAATTGTCTATATACTCTTAAAGCAATTTGAAATCTTGAAATAATTTTTAATATTCTATTAAATATTTTAATTTATAAGTTTTAAAATATTACATATTAGCCTTAGCCATGTAATTTTGAAAATTATAACTGGTACAGTAAAAAGCTTAAGAATGTACTTACAATTACAGGTTCTATTAATAGTCGGAAGAGTGTTCCTACTCGTATACTTCGACAGTTTAAAATGACACTGTCAAAGGAACTTTGGCAGCTTAAAGATACAGGATCAACTAAAGTTTCTTGAGACGTCACTTTACGACGTTTTAGAGGTGTGTTGACAATAGAATTACCAAACTGAAAAAGAAAAAAAATGTTTTCACTTTATAAGCAACTAAAACAAGGTTGAAACTAAGCCGACATATGCAAAGAAGACCCAACATAAAAAACATAATTATCAAAATATTAAAGACTAATTTTACTTCAACAGAGGATGTAAATATTTATTGATTTCATATAACAGAAATCCTTATTTTGTCCAGCTATACTATACTTTACACCTAGTCATTACTTGAAATTACAGTAACAGCATAGCACCAAGAATGTACTTTGGGAAATCAGACTACCTAGGTCCATATCATAGCTATACCACCTTGTAATTATCTGATTTTTAAAACAATAATAACTCCTTTCCTAAACTCCTTTCCTAAAACTCTTTTCCTAAACTAAAATAGATAGAAGAGTATCTATTCAAATGATGTAGAGTATATAAGCAGCTGAGCACAACGCTTCATGCACAGTAAAATGCTGGATAAAAATTAGCTAGTAATAGTGATAGTGGCTGTAATATTTGGATTAAATCAGCAATTCTTTAGAAAACAGATAATTTAGGGGAATGGTTATTTACACTACAAAAAGATTCTTTAACATATTTTAAAATGTACTTGATTTGTTAAAATTTCAGTCACTTCCACATGCAAATTAATCATAATATAAAATACCATTTTTGGAGTATATAATTTAAATGTAACTAAAGTTACACTAAAAACTTTATTAATAATTATCACAAGAATAAAACATGATCTTGATAGAAAGCAAGAAAAAAACAAAACCACTGCATAGAGACAGGCACTATTCTCCCACTGTCCCTCTAGAAACATTTCCATGATCTATGGTATAGGTAAAAATATGTATTAAAATATTATGTATGTATATATACCTATATCTCTACAACTGGGCACACACACACACACACACACACACACACATTTATTTCTCAACACTGAGTTTTCAGGCTCATTAACAGATTAATCATGAATATTTCCCCAAATTATTAACAGAAACCTACTAAAGAGGTTTAAAAGCTTTTTCAGTTTCAGAATTATTTCTTCAAATAAATGTCATTTAGCTCAATAATAAAATTGGTAATTATAAGAGCTGCTCCAGTTGAATCCAAAGTGGAGAGACTGAGTCTAGAAACGAGTGGTCCACATCTTTCCCAAGGAGCCTCTAAAAGACCACTGAGAAACTCTTACTATTCACTGTGCCAGTATGAAAACTGTTCACTCACAAACTCCATCATATGGAAATCCATTATTTATTTAACTGAACCCTCCTATGCTGGACATGTGAGTTCTTTCTGATCTTACCCCATGACAACACTATTCTCCTCCAAGCATTTTTGCTGCTCAATCATGGTGTGTGTGTGTGTGTGTGTGTGTGTGTGTGTGTGTGTGTGTGTGTAAACTAATGCCTAATTGCCCTCTAGCATACCTATACCAATTTACACACCCAACACTCTATTTCTCCAACACTAACCAAAATTACAGACTATTATATACTTTAAAAATTTTCAACAATCTGACAGTTAACAAAATGTATTTTTTTTAACAAAATGTATTTTAATTTCATTTTCAGTACTTCACTACATTGTAAAAACTCTATTCATTTCCTTTATTCATTTTTCTATGGTTTGCTTCTATGAAGGACCAACTCACACTTTGTCACACAGTTCACTGTTTCCCCCACTCACATCTACCCATCAAATTCAGTTTATGGTATTTTGGTACAGTGTTCTGTACTTTTCATTTAATAATATATATTCATCTCTTTATTTACTATTTTTGCTTGCGCTGAAATACTTGGAAAGGCATTCCCAAGATTATATTAAAAATATTAGTCCATATTTCTTCTATCATCATACTTTATTTTTCCATTTTAACAACTGAGTATGTATGTTTCCATATTTTATCTATACTGATAACAATTCCTAACATTTACACACATACGTAATTTTTTTTTTTTAAAGCTTGTTTTGAGAGAGAGAGTGTAAGCACATGCACGCAAGCAGGGAAGGAGTAGAGAGAGAGAGAGAATCCCAAGCAGGCTCTGCACTGACAGCCCCCAATGGAGGGCTTGATCTCACAAACTGTGAGACCATGACCTGAGCCAAAATGAAGAGTTAGGATGTTTGGAACACCTGGGGAGCTCAAGTCAGTTGAGCGCCCAACTCTTGATGTCAACTTGGGTCATGATCTCAGGGTCATGGGATCGAGCCCCACATCGAGCTCTGCACTCAATGAGGATTCTATTCCGCCTGCTTGGGATTCTCTCTCTCTCTCCCTCTGGCCCTCCCCTGCATTTATACGTTCTCTCTAAATAAATAAATAAATACACACATACACAAAATAAAATATAAAATAAGAGTGGGACAGTTAACCAACTGAGCCACCCAGGCACCCACACATGTTAATTTTTTAACATGTATGTTTTTTATTTTTTTAAAAAGTTCTTCATAAAAAAGAAAATATGCATGTATTTCTGTACCTTGGTATTCCTCCTACCAGCACCATAGAAATCCTAAAAGTCAGTGATATAGCTTCTTCCTGTCCACCAGATTATACAAGAGTATGTGTTTATATTTCACTTGTAAGGTTGGTGTTTTTTCTTTGTTTTGAAATTTTTTACACTTTAAGCTTTTAGTTTAATAGAAATCTGTTTCTGTATGTTTTAATGTTCTTTTAAATAAACTTCCAAGTGGTATTTTAAGCCCTACTTAATAAATAATTCTTTCTCCTTAAGATACTGTCAAATTACCCTCCAAAAAAAAATTTACATCCCAAAGGGGAGAGTCAATCTGAGTAAAAGGTCAATAAATGTGAAAAGTACCTGGTCTTTCATTCTTGCTTTTCTTGGCAATGTAACTGTATTTAACTCTGAATCTGCTGGAATGCTTCTTAGTTCATGCTCTACTCTACAGATATTTTCATTTAGTGCTGCTTCTACTTTTCCAGTGGATGGTGCTGGGGAAGAACATGCTGAATCAGCAGGTTGAGGAGATATGCTTTCTCTTCTGTTAGTCCTGTCATTGTCATCATCATCATCATCACTGGACAAAATGACTATAAAGAAAATGTTAAATACTTCAGGTATTTCATTTCTGTCAGTTAATGGGAAATATACCAAATTTGCTTTGGATCTCTTCTAGAACCAAGATTAATAAAAATGAAAGAAGACACAATCCATTCTATCTGATGAAAAGTTAAATTTGAAGACAATTAGAAATGAAGAAAGGATAAGAACTGGCATTTTTTATATAGACTTACAAATACGAAAGTATTCTATAGTCCATTACCATCACCCACACGAGATATACACCCAAGTTACAGCAAAATTTAACCATATGTCATAGATCTATTTCAGAGTTCTAGAAAGTCTCAAGTATAAAGATAACCTGCACAGAAACTGTGCACAAAATAGCATGCATTGTAAATGTGTGTGAAACTCCATGTGACCAAATAATTTTATTTTACATAGGAAATCACTAAAATCGCAATTGGTCCTTAGGAGAACATGAACCAGTGTCAAATTGCTCAGTAAATTCTGTGGAGTAAATGAATGTGGACCTGAAAAGACATTAATGAAGGGAATTTGCTCTTATATCTTCTACGTGAGTAGAATAATGATATTGGATCTTAACAAATCCATCTTTATATCATAATTTCCGCAAGCCACCCACAATGCACTTGAGTCAAATCCTAACCCTTTTATGGTTTATAAATGTATATAATCTGGCCATTGCCTACTTCTCCAACTTTCTCATACTGCTCCATTTCTCCCTCTTTATGCACCAAGCACACCATCCATTTATTTTGTTCCTCAAACATCAAAGTTTGATTTTGTCTGGATTGCAATTCCCCTAACACTTTGCATTTTGGTCATTAAATATTAGCTTTTTGATTCATTACCCAATCTAAAGGAAGCAAATAGTTGGCTTATTCACAACAACTGATATAAATTTTCTGTTGCTTTTTGTTTTCTGTTGTTAGATGTTTACTTGCTCTCTCCCCACTACATATAAACTATGAGATCATTGCCTTGTCCACTGCTATACTCCCAGTCTAAAACTGCCTGGTGAAGAAAACAATTCAAAAATCATGTGTTGGAAGAACACATAAATTTGAAGAAGCATTTTTTTTTTTTAGAAACCCACATGTAAATGTTTAGTTACTAAATATGCCCCAGAGAGGCATCATTTCCATCACCATTTACCTGTCTTTTTTATTTTGTTATCTAGTCTTGGAAGCAAATGCTAAAGCTGGATCTTTTTCAGAACTGTTATTTTATTAACAGAAAATCTAACATGCCAGATTACAAGATCTAAATACATTTATACACATTTGAAAGTTAGGGTTCTGTAACTTACTATTTGCCTCTGTGAAATTAGGGACAAAAATAGTACCTATTGCAAAGGACCTGTTATGAGAACAAATGATTTAATACGTAAAAGATTTGGCACAATGACTGATATATGTAAGCTTTAAAAAAAGTTCATGAACTGCTTTATTTATGAAAAACCATACAGAAATATATTATATATGAATATATACTAAGGGGGAAGTCTACTGTTCTATTGACAATTATTTTTATGGTGCTTAACAGACATTAAAACATCTATATGTACTTTAAAACTTACTTTAAAGCCCCAAAGCTGCAACAGATAGAATTGTACTATATACCTCTTGTTTTAGTAACTTAACATAAATGCGGATTGTGCTCAATGTCACCATAATTTCAAAGGAAATGAGAAGTGTGCAAAGACAACAAACATATACTTAAAAAGCTTGTCTCATAGCTGCTTTCATTCTGTATATAGAATACATCCTATGTAATATATAAGATTCTGCATCAGGGTCTATGATGGACTGAATTGTGTCCCCTCAAAATTCATATGTTAAAGCTCTAACCCTCACTGTGACCAAATTTGGAAATAGAGCTGATAAGAAGGTAATAAAGATTAAATGAGTTCATAAAGGTGAGGACTTAATCTAATAGGACTGATGTCCTTATAAGAAAAAGAAATGCAGAGATTTCTCTCTCTGTGTGTGGAAGCACAGAAGATGGGCCATGTAAGGACACAGTGAACAGGCACCTGTCTACAAAGTAATGGCACCTTGATCTTGGACTTCCAGCCTTCAGAACTGTGAGAAAATAAATTTCTGTTGTTTAAACTACTTGGTTTATGGTATTCTGTTATGGGAACTCAAGCAGATTAATATAGGGTCTTTGTACTTACATTCCAACCTTATTTCCATACATATCAGCATGTCTTTCTCCTTACTTCGTTTTGGGCTCTATTCAAAAGTTACTTTATCAGAAGTGCCTATTTTACCACCTTTTTAAAATATCACCCTTCTTCATCTTGACATCTAACAATTAGCACTCTCTATTCCCTGGACCTGCTTCACTTTTCTATACAGAATTTATCACCACTACTTCAGACACTGTACATTTTATTATTTGACCACCCAAGATATAAGAGAAGTTTCATGAAAATAAACTATTTTAATAGGAACACGAATTTAAGAATAATTAACTATACAAGGAAAACAAGACTTTGAACCAGAAAAATCTGTTTTCTAGAGTCTAAACTCCAACAGTCCTTATGTATATAATAATATTGAGAAGTTAATCTTCTTAATCATGGGTTGCCTCATTAATAAAATGGGATATATCTGTACCTACCTCACATGTTATAATAATTTTTACAATAAACTAAACTTGGTTAGTGTCTATACCTTTACCACAAAGTAAGGCATGTAAGCATTCAATAAATGATATTTTTTATTACTAGTATAAAATGTCCTTAAAACATATTTTTCCATGGACTTTAATAGAAAATACTTAGTCTTCAATTGTTTTGTTTGTTCATTTTTTGAGCAAGGAAGGGGAACAAATTTATGTCTTACAGTTTTAATGCATGGTTGATATGGTCCTAGGTTAAGTTCTGAATAGTAAACTACTGAAGCCACTTCAAAACCACATGAATTTATTGTTTTTTAACTTAATCACATTAGCCTTAAGTTCCCATTCTCTCATCCTAGAAACTTCATCAGGATGGTATAGCATTTGGCTCAGTAATAGTACCCAGTAACTAATAAGTAAGTTTTCTTCATATCTAACCATAAAATGTAAAACCTTCACTATTAGGAAAGATTTAAATTATTTTAACAATATTTAATATCGCACTGATAAAACACTAAAATGTATTGTAAAATATTCATCAAATACCAACATCATCATAGTATCATAACAGATGTGTTTGTTGGCTGATACCTATCACAGTTATAATTTTTTTAATAGTTCTTTTTGAAAAATAAGCTAATGCACTGTTATGAGCTAAGGTTTGCTTTTTTTTTTTTTTTAAGTTTATTTACTTAAGTAATTTCTTTACCCATTGTGGGGCTTGAACTCATGACCCCAAAATCAAGAGTTGCATGCTCTCCCAACTGAGCCAGGTAGGGGCCGCTGAGCTAAGGTTTTTCTATTGAACTGAATTAAAACAGAACTTGACATATTTCTCAGATTAAAAATTTTTTTTTATTTTTAGGGGCACCTGGGTGGCTCAGTCGGTTAAGTGTCTGACTTTGGCTCAAGTAATGATTTTGTAATTCGTGAGTTCGAGCCCCACATCAGGCTCTGTGCTCATAGCTCAGAGCCTGGAGCCTGCTTCAGATTCTGTATCTCCCTCTCTCTCTCTTCCCCTCCCCCACTCATGTTCCCGCGTGCTCTTTCTCTCAAAAATAAATAAACGTTAAAGAAAGTAAAATCTACTTTAAGAAAAAAATTTTTATGTCATCCCCTTTCATTTACCAGTTTTCAGAGTAATTATTTGGAACCTAAGCAACCTCCAAAGGTAACCAACTGGGCGCTTTTTTTCTTTTGGGGGAGTAGGGAGATGATATCATTGCGAGCTAAAAAAAAAAAAATTAATATATTTGGCATATTTCAATAAATAGCAGTTATGAAACCTTTTGTGACTCATACAGTCCCATTACTGGTCAGTAGGAGCCCTTTCATTTTAGCTCCTGTGTCTTCTGAACATGTCCATAGTAGTTTTTGACTGCTTCCATGCTTCCTGATATGAGTAAATGATCTAGATTTATCTCATACACTCCTGCTCCAGACCTGGAGTCAGCCATTTCTCTGAGAAGTTCTACTTATTTTTAGTGAGAAGTAGTATTCAAAAACATAAATATGGGAAATAGAATTGTTCACTTCTATCTAAGAGAATATATATAATAATTTCATGCCATTCTCTCCAATCCAAGTTTAAAATTATGAGATTGTTACTTCTTTGACTTTACTTTTGAATTCCTTTGCTCTAACACTGAAAATCTTGGATTCTGGAGATAATAATAAAATTGCTTATTTGTTTTATCGATATATGTGTTTAAAAATAACAATACAAAAAATAGCAATACCAGTATTATTAACAGTATTACTGAATGCACTTAGAATTTCTTCGCAATTCTGTTTGACCTTAAAATATATCACATCAGGAATGCATAGCCACAGTATTATTTTAATTTAATTTCATTTGAAATAATTCTTCTGTGTGTTCAAGCCACCAACCAGATATATAATTAGGTTCATTAGTTTCATCTTGGTTTTGATTTTTTTAAATTTCCTATTTAATTTTGCTTTATAATCATGTAAAACATTTACATGGTTCTCAAGTCAAATCTACAAAAAAGGTATGTTTGGAGATATCCGGCATCTATCCCTAATTCCTACACTGTTTCCTCCCTTCTAATCAATTATTTTTAAAATTAGTTTTTAGTGTATCTTTCTTTTAAAAAAAAATTCCCGGGGCGCCTGGGTGGCGCAGTCGGTTAAGCGTCCGACTTCAGCCAGGTCACGATCTCGCGGTCCGTGAGTTCGAGCCCCGCGTCAGGCTCTGGGCTGACGGCTCGGAGCCTGGAGCCTGTTTCCGATTCTGTGTCTCCCTCTCTCTCTGCCCCTCCCCCGTTCATGCTCTGTCTCTCTGTCCCAAAAATAAAATAAACGTTGAAAAAAAAAAAAAAAATTAAAAAAAAAAAAAAATTCCCTATATTCATTCTCCCACCTTCACAAACAAAGGGTAGCACATTATCTACTGTGATCTGTACTTTGCTTTATTCATGTTATTAAAGATCTTAAAACTCACTCTATAGAATATTAAATGAGATCTTTCTCTCCTCTTACAGCTATGTACACTATAGTTTATTCAACTACTCCCTGTTTCTAATCTTCGCTACTTATTACAAACAGTATTGCATTTCATATACACACATATATCTAAAGGTAAGAAAAAGACTTAGGGGAAGATGGGGTGCCTGGGTGTTTCATTTGGTTGAGCGTCTGACTCCTGGTTTCAGCTCAGGTCACGATCTCACACTTCAAGGGTTTGAGCCTCATGTCAGGCTCCATGCTGACTGTGTGGGGCCTGCTTGGGATTCTCCCTCTCTCTCTGCCCCTACTCCTCTCATTCTCACTCTCTTTCTCAAAATAAATAAATAAACTTAAAAAAAAAAAAAAAAGATTTAAGGGAAGAGTAAATGTGGTAAGAGAACTAACTTTCATTGAGTTCTTTCTACATGTCAAACACTTTATTTACTGGGCTATGGTAGGCACTTTATATGTTACTTCATTTACTTCCTCAAAAACCCTATCAGGCAGAAAATAATTCATTTACAAATCAGAGAGATTAAATGAACTGGACCAAAGTTAGAAATTTGGGCATAACTGGCACTTGACCTAAGACCGGGGTCAAGGTCTGTGCTCCCCCCACCTCCCCACTATTTAAGATGGATGGGGTGAAAACAAAGTCAGTTATTATTTTCCAACTACATGGACAGTTTTAATCATCTACCCAAAGAACATGTTATATAACTGACACAAATACCTATTAAAACTATACTTCTCAAATATGCTCATGCTCACATTAAAAACATATGTAAAAAATACTGGATTGATATAAATAATACTAAAGGGAGTAAAATACTTACTTGGATCATTTAGGTCTGACAGGCTTGTTTTCCTTTCTTTCAGGTTTGTGAGTTTGGCTACTTTTGCCCTAGGTAAAATGACTTTCCCATTAGTCTGCAAATAATTCTGTCTACTATCATCACAATTCACAATAATATCAACTGGAATCTTTCCCAGACTGTTGCCATAAAACTTCTTGGATGATAATGCTGTGTTTTGTGACTTCTGTCCTCCAGAATTCTGATGAATTGATGTTCTTAATAATGGTCCAGTAGATTCACTCAAAGTTATAGCTTGTCTGCAATTTCTTTGCACATCCTTAGGAAAAAGAATACCACAACTTTGGCATTTTGTCTGATTTTCCTTTTCTTTTCCACATTTTGGACAATACCCACACTGGTTAGAAACCTTAAGTTCCAAAAGAATAAAAAAATCAAAAGACTTTGGCATTTTATTTCAACATTATGGAATAAAAAATAAGATTTCAAAATTAAGTCTCTCACTCCACATCATCATCACCATGGCTGCCAAAAAATCCTGAATACATCATGTTACTTGGGATTTAGCATCAGGATGCTGGAAGCAATTTTCGGGACCATCTTAATCCAGCAATCCTTACGTTGGACCATGTACACTACTTAAGGGCTATATAAAGATTTTCTATGGCATACAGAACGTAAATAATCTTAAGGGAATCAACATCTAAAATTCTCAATTTCCACATATCATTCCAAAACCTGACTTGATTATGCCTCTGATGTCAAGCTATCTCCTGCCAGATTTGTTCTCCTACTTAAAAAAACAAAACACTTCCATTTGAAATATTACAATGGTGCATTGCCCTGGAGTATAAAAACCACCAAACCAAACCAAAGGATAATTTAAATGTTGGAAAAAAGAATCAATTTTAAACACTGGTTAACAAAAACTTTTACAAGACAACTGATTTCTAAGACAGTGCTTCAAAAATATTTTAAGGAAGGCCTAGTGTAGGTTACAATTGTGAGATTATTAAAAATGTTTCTTGATAGTAGAGCTTCCTGTGATTTGGGGCATATAATTTAGAAGAAGTTTAAGGATTATTTTCATACTCATGTACTTATTTATGTGAAAAAGGTTCTTTAGCACTTAGATCTTTAGGAAGCAAAAATATGAATAGATGTTGAATTGTCTCACTATGCCCAGCATAATATTTATTCATAGACACAGGAAGTAATTGAAAAAAACAATCAGTATCTCTAATTAAACATGCATTTCCAATAATTTTATGTCAAATAACTTATCAAACTTTATAACATATAGTTTTAATCAAGTGTGCTATTAATAACAGAAATAACTCAATCAAAAATAAATTTAACACTTTGAGTCTTATATAATAGGAAATAAGTGGATAAATACTTCTGACAGTGAAATAATAGAAAGAAATAGTAATTATCAAGTGTTATAGTATTTGGATGCTACCAGATCCATGTATGAGGAGAGTGATTTAACCACTCTCTATTTTAAAATGTTACTCTTTGGGGGCACCAACTGGCTCAGTCAGTTGGGCATCTGATCTTGGTTTCGGCTCAGGTCATGATCTTACAGTTTGTAGGTTCAAGCCCCACAGTGGGCTCTGTGCTGGCAGCATGGAGCCTGCTTGGAATCCTCTCTCTCCCTCTCTCTCTGCCCCTTCCCAGCTTGCGTTTTCTCTCTCTCAAAAATAATAAAATAAAATGTTACTCTTTTCACTGTGTCAACTATTACATCCTATGTAACCATTTAATCTTGAAACAAAAAATGTTCAATGTCAACTTAAAAATATGTAAGAGAATGTATAGCTGTTTAAAATTTTTTAAATCTTTTAGGTGACAGAAGTCATCAAGTAGTTGTAGGAGGAACACGTTGTATAAACATAAATTTCAAAATTCACTGAGCTAAAAGCTTAAGTTCTGGACATCTTATTCCATGTATATTTATACCTTAAATACACTTAGGAAACTGTCTAAAGACCACTGGTCTAGTCTTTTCTTGTTTTAAACAAGGGAAAACTGACAAAAACTGTTTCCCTTGTCTTACATGACTCACAACAGAGCCATTCTATCAAACCATGTTATCTATTCAAGGATCTACCCCAGATAACAACAAAGAATGAAATCAAGCTTCAACCAAGGCAAAGCTGAACTCAGAACATTGTTCACTATCACAGCATATGTAGATTATAAAAAAAAAAAAAAAAAGAACATGTCTCTTTCTCTGCCAATACATAGCAGAATTCTGTTATACTATTTGTGGAGTCTAGGTATAAGGAATTTTTTTCTCATAGCACTTGTGATAGTGCCCTGTGTATTTAGGATGTATAGTTAACAGGTGAACTATGCAAATAACTCATTAGACACAAACATGGGACAGATTATCTACCTCTCGAATTTTAGCCTATTGTCAATAAGGGAAAGAAATACTAGTATAGTTAACCCTTGAACAACACAGGTTTGAACAGCATATGTCCACTTACATGACAATATTTTTTTTGATAAATACAGTACTGTAAATGTATTTTATCTTCCTTATTATTTTCTCAACATGTACTTTTCTCTAGCTTACCTTACAGTAAGAATACAGTATACAGAGGCACCTGGGTGGCTCAGTTGGTTAAGCGTCTGACCTCAGCTCAGGTCATGATCTCATGGTTTGTGGGTTTAAACCCTGCATAAGGCTCTGTGCTGACAGCTCAGAGCCTGGAGCCTGCTTTGGATTGTTTCCCTCTCTCTCTACCCTTACTCCACTAGTGCTCTCTCTCTTTCTCTCTCTCAAAAATAAATAAACATTTAAAAAAATACAGTATATAATACATAACATGCAAAGTATGTGACAATCAACTGTGTTGTTGGTAAGGCTTCTAGACAACAGTTAATTAAATGAAGTAAATAAATGAATAAAATTCTGGAAGAGTTAAAAGTTAATATGCAGATTTTCAATTGTGCAAGGATCAGCACTTCTAACTCCTGTGTTGTTCAAGGGTCAACTGTACATTTAAATGAAATAATGCAATTATTCCCTAATGGACTTCAAATGGTTGGCCATGTCACAATGCACCTAAAAGGGAAACTCAAACAAAACAGCAGTGCCCATCTATGCATACCACACTGTGATAAAATACCTAATCATCTCAGAAAAATCTAAACCCCACTCTTTTCATAATAAGCAAAGAAATACTTCCATTTCTACATAGGTTTACAAAATATCCTGGTGAACCCCAAAAAAGTTTAAAGATATTAATTTATGTGGAAAACCGAGCCCCATCTGTTGTAGTGGGAATCAACTACATATAAGCTAACCCTGTCTTTTAAGAATCTGACACCAGAGGCACCTGGATGGCTCAGTTGATTAAGTGTCTCACTTTTAATTTCAGCTCAAGTCATGATCTCATGGTTTATGAGTTCAAGCCCTGCATCGGGCTCCATGCTGACAGTGCAGAGCCTGCTTGGGATTCTTTCTCTCCCCCTTTCTCTCTGCTCCCACCGACAGTGTGCACACTTGTGTTCTCTCTTTCTCTGTCATAATAAATACATAAACTTAAAAAAAATCTATCTCCAATTTTTCATTGCCTATAACAAAGATAAATAGGACATATTTCAATGGAAAGAACCCCATGAAAAGGTAATACTCCCACATATTTCCTTTTATAAGTTGATACTAAACACAGAAAGCACATAGTATTCAAATTTCTGATATTAAAATGCAGAATGAACTATACTGTAAACTATTATCATATGCCTTCCATCAGCTAAGAAACACATACCTTGGAACTATTTGCAACAAAAACAAAATGCATGTTAGCTGAACCAAATATAATATTAAATTTTCCATGATAAAAACTACAGATTCAGAACTGTATCAACCTAACAATCTAAACACTATAATCTCAACACTGCTCAATTACTTTTAGTAAAGTGTGTATGAAGTTATATATTTCCATAATAATTTCATGTTAGATAAAATTTCTTTTGGAAAACAAAGACTAATTAAAGTCTCATTTTCCCCCTCTTGGTAGGTATACTATTACAAAATAAAATAAATCCTAGTCAGTAACACATACTATCTGCCAGACTCTATAGATAAATAATAACCAAGTAAGCTTAATAAGAATGAACCTGTCTCTGATGAGACACCAATGAGATGTCATTTTTAGTAAATATCCTTAAGATGTATAATCTCATTAAATATCAAAGACTGTTTCCTTGTAAACAGTACATAGTGTAGCATTTCACAAGCTACATGTGGGAAAAAAAAACCACTAATCTTGTTTAAGAATTACAAATTACATTAAGGGTGGCTAGAATCTATTCTTTATGTTCACTAAGAACAGAGTAAGAACAACTGGAATGCAGTAAAGAGTAAAAGAAAGATTTATTTTAGATGTTAAAAAATTCTGAGGTTTTCAGCTGGCATGCTTAGGAGAGAGAAGGACAGTGTGTCCTTTCTGCTTCTTTACCTGGATCAAGCAATGGGCCAGGCAGCAGGGAAATGCCAGTATGGGCTAGGCCAACCTTAGGCTGGCACTCCAGGAGAATGATCAGATAAAAAGCAACTGAACCAATAAGTAAATGATGGGAGTCAGGCTTCTCAGTCAGAGAAGGAAGTTACAAATATGCAAAGTGGGAAAGGCTAAGATAAACACTGTGATATTAGACCAGAACTGGAACTATCAGTGTGAATGCATGCATTTTAACATGTACTAAATATTAACACATAAACACACATATATTTGCTAGTTTTGCCCACTGAGAGGGCCTCTACACATGATACCAATTAGCAATAAGCGTAACTAATGCCCAAATATAGTCCCTCCACTTATAGGAACAATGGCCCTTGGAGAAATACATAACTCTAGAGCTGAGACAGAGAAGATACAAAGAAGTCTAGACCATCTGGTTACATCAAAACTTAAGGAAGTATTCAAAGAATGATGTGGTTATGTCAAAAAGAAAGAGGAGCCAGCTTAAAGAACTTCCTGGGGGCCAAGACTGGGACAATCTGAGCATCAAAATAATGACAGTGACAGAGTATAACTTTTTTGAGTAAGAATCCATGTTGTGTCTACTACACTTCCAAAAAAAGAAAAGATCTATGTATTGAGCTGTATAAAGAAATAAGTAAATATAAGGAAAATTTCTACCTTAGAGTAGTACATCCTTTTATTATACTTTATATACACTCTACCTTACAGCAGCTCATCTTATTAATAAATAATACCTACTAATTAACTTTAAGGTGGACAAATATAGGAAAGTACATCTTAAGATAAATGTTATAATGTGAAAATTGTATGCATTCTGATATGATGCAATGATGAGATTATAGAATCACTTGAGAGGATTCTTTAAAAATGCATAAATCATGAAGAAACATACTCCTCACAAATATCAACTTAATGAAAGACAAGGAAGGACTAAGAATTATTCCAGATTAAGGAAGACTAAAGATTACAACAATGAAATATAACACAATCCTGAATTTGATCCCGTTCCAGTGAAGGAAATTAATTAGGTGAAATGTGAATGGAGTTTGTGGATTAGACAGTAATTTTGGATCCATGTTAATTTTAAAATTTTGACAATCATACTCTGGTTTTATAGGAACATGCCCCATTCTCTGCCCCCTCCCCTGCCTTTTCTAAGGAAACGTGCACTAAAACATTAAAGTAATAAATAGTCATATTTGTTACTTATACTCAAATGATGCAGAAACACACACATATACAGAGGGAAGGTGGAAAGGAGGGAGATAAATATTTCAAATGTGGAAAACTGAGGAATCTAATAGAAGTGTATGTAAGCTCTTTTATTATTTCTTCAACTTTTTTGCAAATTTAAAATAATTTCAAAATATTTCTGGTTGAGAGCTATTATTTGGAGTATGTTGCAGGAAGGCACTGATAAATTCTTTCCAGATATATGTGTTTTACATTTTGGATAATGAAAAAAATGACATAGTGAAAGCAGAAAAGTCTGCTTAAAAAACTTTCTAGGAGAGGCTCCTAAGCAGCTCAGTCACTTAAGCATCTGACTTCGGCTCAGGTCATGATCTCATGGTTTGTGGGTTTGAGCCCTGCATCTGACTCTGTGCTGACAGCTCAGAGCCTGAAGCCTGCTTCAGATTCTGTGTCTCCCTCTCTCTCTGCCCCTCCCCTGCTCATACTCTCTCTCAGAAATAAATACACATTAAAAAAAATTTTTTTCTAGGGACTCTTGGGCAGCTCAGTAGGTTAAGCGTTCAACTCTCAATTTCGTCTCAGATCGGTCAAGATCTCATGGTTCGTGGGACTGAGCCCCACACTGGGCTCCATGCTGACAGTGTGGAGCCTGCTTGGGATTCTCTTCTTCTCTTTCTTTGCCCCTCCCCCACTCAATACTCGCTCTCTCTCAAAATAAATAAACATTAAAAAACAAAACAAAACTTTTCTATGTCTCTTCTAGTGCTATAAGGAAAGATCCCCTAGAATTTAGTAAGTACTAAATGTTATACTGATAAAAATACCAACTAATTGATTAGCAACAAAGAAGAATTTCTCTACCCACCTCTATATCAGTTAAACATTTTTTTGAAGCAGGAGACAGAGGAGATAGAGACTGATATGTGCTACTATGACGTTTCTGTGGTACTTTCCTTTTAATTTCAGACTCCAGATGTGATTCTGACTCTTCAATTTTCTTTGTTACACGATCTAAAGGAAGGAGAAAAAAAAACAAATGTACTGAAATTAAATCTTATAAATTCCTCACGACTTTTGCTATAAACAATATTAATTTATATTATCAAATTATTATAGTTTGATTAAATTAATGTTTCAAAATGTACAACAAAGAGTAAGCAAAACTTGGGAGCCGGGGAAGATGGCTAAGAGGATCCTGAGCTCACCTCCTTCCTCAGGCACCAAGGCAACAACTACATATAATGCAACTCATTCTGAAAATAATCTTAAGATTACCAGAACAAATCTTTATAAAAGTATAAAAGAAAGGACACATTGAGAGGGTATGAGGGGCAGAGATGCAGTCGGGAACAAAATCCCTGGCAGGTAATCCAAAAATGGGAGTGGTATCACAGGCGTGGAGGCCCTCCCAGAGGAGTGAGGGGATCAAGTTAGGCACCCTGGCTCTGGGAATCAGCCCCAAGAAGACAAGCTACACATAACACCTGGCTTTGAAAATCAGCAGTGATAACTCCAAGAGCTTTGAAAATCAGTAGGCCTTAACTCTGGGAAAGCTGAAGGCTATAAGGGAAAAAAAAAAAAAAAAAGACTCTGCTTTTAAAGGATCAATGCATTTTATCACTTAGTCCAAGACCCAGGACAGAAACAGCACCTTGAAAAGCACCTGGGTTATATATGAAGGACATTCATTTGACTAAGTTTAGGGCATGTGCGAAAGGGGCAGGGATATACAAGAATAGAAATGCTGGGAAGCACCATTTTCCTTGCTCTTCTTCAGCCCAGCTAACTGGACACTTGCAGGTGCCAGTTTTGACATTATCTATCTTCCTTAGCAGCAGTGCTCATGCTACCCTGGCATTCCCCTGTGAAACCACTTTAATCAAACAGCCAAACCCCATGTGTGCCTCCAAAGCAACTCCTACAATGCCACACCGAGTGAGCAATCCTACAGGGACAGTGCCCTGCCTACAACCACGCTCACAAAAGTTGTAGCTGGACCTCTCAGCCTGCTGTGCCAAGAGTTAACCTCACCCATCAGCAAGCCTGCAGCAGCTACAGCCAGGCCTTTCTGCCAGCCCTCCTCATCAGTGCACCCTGCAAAAGTGATGGCTTAGACACAACAGGAGGGTGCACACACAACCTACACAAGGGATACCCCTGGAGCACCTAGTTCTAGTGACTAGAGGTAAGTGTGCTATTGGGTCTCATAGGATGCCTTCTATATAAGACCACTACTTTCAAGATCGGGGAAAGCAGCTGATCTATCCAATACACAGAAACAGCAAGAGCCAGAAAAAGGAGGGCACAGTGAGACACGTTCCAAACAATGGAACAAGACAAAACTTCAGAAAAAGAACTAAATGAAATGGAGATAAGCAGTTTACCCAATGAAGAGCTCAAAGTAATGGTCATAAAGAGGCTCACTAGACATGAACAAAGAGTAGATGAACAAATTATATCTGTTACTTCAACATAGATATAAAAAATTTAAAAAGAACCAATCAGCTGAAGAATACAGTAAGTGAAATGAAAAATACATTGGAGGATGCAGAAGAATGGATGAACAATCTGGAAGATATGTTAGTGCAAAGTCCCCAAGCTGAACAAAAGCAAAATTAAAAAAAAAAAAAAAAAAAAAAAAAAGCACATGCTAAGGAACCTCTAGGACAACATCAACCATACTAACATAACACATTATACAGGTTCCAGAAGGATGAGAAAGGGGCAAATAATTTATTTGAAGAAATAATGACTGAAAACTTTCCTAACAGAGATAGAGGAAGAGATAACAGAGATAGAGAGCTCCAAACAAGATTAACCCAGGGAGACCACACCAAGACAAATAAAATGTCAAACATTAAAGATAAAGCGAGAATCTTAACAGCAACAGAAGAAAAGCAAATGGTTACATGAAGGGGAAACCAAGGCTATCAGCTGATTTTTCAGGCCAGAAGGGAGTAGTATGATATATTCAGAGTGCTAAAAAGAAAAAACCCACAACCAAGAATACTCTACCAGGCAAGATAAGCATTCAGAATTAAAGGAGAGCTAAAGAGTTTCCCAGAGAAAAACAAGTTAAAGAAGCTCATCCTCACTAAACTACTTTACAAGAAAGGTTAAAGGGACATCTTTAAGCAGAAAAGAAATAGCCATAACTAGAAGGAAATTATGGAAAAAATTTTACTGCTAAAGCAAACATACAGAAAAAGCAATAGATCAATCACACACAAAACTAGTATGAAGGTTAAAAACCAAAAGTAGTAAAATCAATTACGTCTACAAAAATTAGTCAAAGGATACACAAAATATAAAATATAAAATGACATCATATACATAAAATGTGAGAGGAAGAAGTAAAACGGTAGTGAATTTAGTATATATTGAACTTAAGCAACCAACAACTTAATAGACTGCTAAATATATAGGATGTTATATATGATCTTCATGGTAACCACAAACCACCAAAAAATATAAAGAAATGAACCCAAGCATAACACTAAAGAAAGTCATCAAATCATAGGGAAGAGAGCAAGAGAAAAAGAACTAAAAAACAACCAAAAACAATGAGCATGATGGCAATAAGTACATATCTGTTAATAATTACTATAAATGTAAATAGACTAAATACTCCAATAAAAAGACAAAAGGTGACTGAATGGATAAAAATAAAAAACTAGACCCTTCTATATGCTCCTATAAGAGCCTCACGTCAGACCTAAAGACACATACAGACTAAAAGTGGAGGGACAGAAAAATATATTCCATGCAAATGGAATTGGAAAAAAAAGTTGGGGTAACAATACTTATATCAGACAAAATAGACTTTAAAACATAGACTGTAACAAAAGACAAAGAACGGCATTAAATAATGATAAAGGGATCAATCAACAAGAGGGTATACCAATTGTAAATATCTACGTGCCCAACACACAGGAGTACCTAAAAACATAAAACAAATATTAACAGACATAAAGGGAGAAACTAACAGTAAAACAGTAATAGTATGGGACTTTAACACCCCATTCACATCAATGGAAAAAGCATCCAAATGGCAAGTCAATAAAGAACCAGTGGCCTTAAGTAACATATTCTTAGGTAGATGGATTTAACACATAAATATTGAACATTTCATCCCCAAAAAGCAGAATACACATTCTTTTCAAGTGTACATGGAACATTCTCCAGATGAGATCAATTGTGAGGCCACAAAACAAGTCTCAACAAATTTTAAAAGACTGAAATATATCAAACATTTTTTCCAACAATATGAAATTAGAAATCAATTACAAGAGAAAAACTGAAGGGGGAAAAAAAACCCACCATCCCACAAACATACGGAAGCTAAACAACAAGTTATTAAACAACCAATGGGTCGATGAAGAAATCAAAGAGGAAATAAATACTTAGAGACAAATGAAAATGGAAACACAATGGTTTGAAAACTTTGGGATAGATCAAAGCAGTTCTAAGAGTGAAGTTTATAAAGATATAGCCCTACTTCAAAAAAAAAAAACAAGAAAAATCTCAAATAAACAAATGTTCCCTTACACATAAAGGAACCAGAAAAGAACAAGGCCCCAAATTAATACAATAAAGAAAATAATAAAGATCAGAGCAGAAACAAATGAAACAGAGACTAAAAACACAATGGAAAAGAAATGAAACCAAGAGAAATTCTTTGAAAAAATGAACAAAACTTCTAAACCTTTTTCACCAAGAAAAAAAGAGGACTCAAAATCTGAAATAAAAGAGAAGTTACAACTGATACCATAAAAACACAAAGAATTATGAAATAACTATGAAAAATTATATGCCAATAAATTGGACAAACTAGCAGAAATGGATAATTCCTAGAAACATAATTTTCCAAGAGTGAGTCAGGAAGAAATAGAAAATATGAACAGACCAATTTCTAGTAACAAAACGAAACTGGTCATCAAAGCTCTCAACAAACGAAAGTCTAGGACCAGATAACTTCACAGGTAAATTCTACTTAAAGAAGAGTTAATACCTATCCTTTCCAAACTCTTCCAAAACAAAAAAAGGGGAAGAAATGCTTCCAAATTCATTGTACAAAATCAATACAATGGTTGATTGTACCTGGTACCAAACAAAAACACTACAAAAAAAGAAAATTATATATCAACACCCTTGATGAACACAGATGCAAAAATCCTCAATAAAATATTAGGAAATTAAAAAAAAAAATTTTTTTTTTTAACGTTTATTTATTTTTGAGACAGAGAGAGACAGAGCATGAACAGGGGAGGGGCAGAGAGAGAGGGAGACACAAAATCTGAAACAGGCTCCAGGCTCTGAGCTGTCAGTACAGAGCCTGACGCGGGGCTTGAACCCACGGAGCGTGAGATCATGACCTGAGCCGAAGTCGGACGTTTAACTGCTTAACCGACCAAGACACCCAGGCACCCCATGTTAGGAAACTGAATTGAACAATACATCAAAGGATCATTCACTACAATGAAGTGGGGTTTATTCCAAGGAAGCAAGGGCAGTTCAGTATCCACAAATCAATGTGATACATCTCAAAACAAAATAAAGGGTAAAATCATATGACTGTCTCAATAGATATAAAAAAGCATTTGACAAAATTCAGTATCTGTTCATAATGAAGACTCTCAATAAAGTGGGTTTAGAGGGAACATACCTCAACATAATAAATGCCACATAGGACAAACGCACAGTGAGAAGCTGAAAGCTTTTTCTCAAGACAGGGATTTCCACTCTCACCACTTTTATTCAACATAGGACTGGAAGTCCCTAGCTACAGCAATCAGACAAGAAAAAAATTATAAGACAATCAAATTGGTAAGGTAGCAAAACTCACTATTTGCAGATAACATGGTATTACATATAGAAAACCCTAAAGACACCACCAAAAAACTATCTGAAGTAATAAATGAATTCCATAAAGTTGCAGAATAAAAAATACATGCAAACGGGTTGATTTTCTGTACACAAATAACCTAGCACAATTTTTTTAATCCCACTTAAAACTGCATCAAAAAGAGTAATATTATCTACAAAAAATTTAGCTGACTATGTGAAAGACCTGTACTGTGAAAACTGTAAGACACTGATGAAAGAAACTGAAGACAACACAAATAAATGGAAAGGTATACCATGTCATGGATTGGAAGAATATTGTTAAAATGTCCATACTATGTAAAGCAATCCACAGATTCAATGCAACTCCCATCAAAACACCAATAATATTTTTCAGAGAAGTAGCTCAAATAATCCTAAAGTTTGTATGGAACCACAAACCCTGAATAGCCAAAGCAGTCTTCAGAAAGAAGAACAAAGTTGGAGGTATCACAATATCAGATTTCAAACTATCCTACAAAGTTATAGTAATTAAAATAGTAAAGAAATGGCACAAAACAGATGCATAAAGCAATGGAACAAGATAGAGAGCCCAGACATAAACCTACACTTAGGTGGTCAATTAATCTACAACAAAGGAGGCAAGAATATGCAAGGGGGAAAACAGTCTCTTCAATAAATGGTGCTTGGAAAACTGGACAGTCACAGGCAAAAGAATGAAATTGAACCACTTTTCTTACACCCTACACAAAAATAAACTCGAAATGGATTAAAGACCTAAATGCAAGACCTGAAACCATAAAACTCCTAAAATAAAACATAGACAGTCAACTCCTGGACATCAGCCTTAGCAATATTTTTCTGTATCTGTCTCCTCAGGCAAGGGAAAAAAAGGCAAAAATAAATAACTGGGACTATAAAAGCTTTTGCACAGCAAAGGAAACCATCAATAAAACAAAAGGCAACCAAGTGAATGGGAGAAGAAATTTGCAAGTGTTATTATCTGATAAGGGATTAACATCCAAAATACATGAAGAACTTACACAACTCAACAACAAAAAGACAATCAGATTAAAAAATGGGCAGAGGATCTGAATAAACATTTTTCCAAAGCCAGACACATGAGGAGATGAATCAACATTACTAATCATCAGGGAAATGCAAATCAAAACCACAATGAGATATCACCTTACACCAGTCAGGATGGCTAAAATTAAAAAGACAAGAAGTAAGTATTGATGAGGATTGGTACAGCCACTATGGACAACAGTATAAGGGTTCCTCAAAAAACTAAGAAATAGAAATACCATAGGATCCAGTAATTTTGCTACTGGATATTCACCCAAAGAATTATAAAAAACAAAAACAAAAACAAAAACAACTAAAAAACTAATTTGAAATGATTTATCCACCCTTATATTTATTACAACATCATTTGTAATAGCCACAATATGTAAGCAACTTAAGTGTCCACTGAGAGATGAAGGGATAAAGATGTGCCCCCCACACATACACACTGGAATATGATTCAGACATAAAAAAAAAAAAATGAAATTTTGCTTTTTGTGACAACATGGATGGACCTAGAGGGTACTGTACTAAGCAAAATAAGTCAAACAGAAAAACAAATACCTTTTTTTCCTAATGTTTATGTATTTAATTTTGAGAGAGACAGAGCACACAAGTGGGGAGGAGTAGAGAGTGAGAGGGAGACACAGAATCTGAAGCAGACTACAAGCTCTGAGCTGTCAGCACAAAGCGTGACACAGGGCTCAAACCCACAAACTGTGAGATCATGACATGAGCCGAAGATGAATGCTTAACTAACTGAGCCACCCAAGTGCCCCTAAAGACAAATACCTTTTAATTTCACTTATGTGTGGAATCTAACAAATCAAACTAACAAAAAGCAGAAAGTCCCATAAATACAGAGAACAAACTGATGGTTGCCAAGAGTGAGAAGTGGTGGGCAAAATGCATAAAGAGGAGTAGGAGACACAGGCTTCCAGTTATGGAATGAATAAGTCACGGGGATAAAAGGCACACATAGGGAATAGTCAGTGGTATTGTAATTGTGTTGTATACATACAATCATGTGATGGTAGCTACATTTGTGATGAACACAGTGTAATTTATAATCGTTGAATCACTATGCTGTATACCTGAAACATGCATTATTTCATGTCAACTATACATCAATAAAAAGTAATATTAATAAAAGAATAACCAGAACTTTAAGTTGTAGCCTATAATCATGTCCTGGTAGCTTTACTTTTCACTCCTCACCAGGATCTGCACACACTGTGGACCACTCTCATCAAGCGTACCAATATTCTCTTCAGTTTATTCTGTTTTTAAGACAGCAGAGGGACTTCCCACAACGAACCAGTCAATCAATCTGTCTCTCTCTCTCATACACACACACACACACACACACACACACACACACACACACACACACACACACACTTAAAGTTAGTGACTCTTCTTAGATTAGTAATAAAAAAACAATTCAAACATTGGGTGCAACTGTTTAGATAAAGGAAACTAAACTAATATTCAGCCTAATGGTTTGTTATTCAAGAAATACAAAAGGATTTTCCTCACTATTTTTCAATGCAAATTTAATACTTTTCATTAAGGACATAATTAGAATTTTTAAGTGATTGAATGAACACCCAAAACAGAATAATTTATTACACTCTGACTTTATCAGCAAAGATTTAAGTATGCAAGACAATACATGTTTCTAAAACACAAGTTAATGAGTCTACAAACCAAAATTTTCTACCTTCATAATCCCAAATTTGTTAAATACTTCCATATTCCTATCTTCAATATCCTCTTTAAAAAAATTTTTTTTTTGAGTTTATTTATTTTGAGAAAGAAAGAGCAAGCAGGGAATGGGCAGAGAGAGAAGGAGAGAGAGAATCTCAAGCAGGCTCTGGGCTGACAGGGGCTTGAACTCACAAACCATGAGGTCATGACCTGAGCTGAAGTCAAGAGTCTGACACTTAAGCGACTAACCCACCCAGGCACCCCGATATCCTCTTTTTTAAAAAAGTGTATTTATTTTGAGAGAAAGAGAGAGTGTGTGCATATGCAGGTACATGAGTGGGGTAGGGGTAGAGAGGGAGAGAAAGAATCCCAAGCAGGCTCCACACTGCCAGCATAGAGCCTAACGTGGGACTTGAACTCACAAACCGTGAGGTCATGACCTGAGCCAAAATCGAGTCACTTAACCAACTGAGCCACCCAAGTGCCTCTAATATCCTCTTATCTTTGAATTTTTTTAAAGAAGGAGGTTACCTACACATACAAATCAATATTATGTAATATTTCTGAGTCTGAAATACGATACTGTCTTAAGAAGCCTACACAATTTGGATGCCTGGGTGGCTCAGTCGGTTATATGTTGGACTTCGGCTCAGGTCATGGTCTCACGGTCATGAGTTCAAGCCCCACATCAGGCTCTGTACTGACAGCTCAGAGCTTAGAGCTTGTTTCAGATTCTGTGTCTCCCTCTCTCTCTCTGCCCTCCTCCTGCTCACACTCTGTCCCTCTCTCAAAAATAAACAAACATTAAAAAAAAAAAAAAGAAGTCTATACAATTATTCTTGTTACTGTAATCACAGAGTTGCACTAAGTGAATTCTACCTTTCCAGCATTTGTACAGTTCAAACACTTTACTTTCCTGGACAAGAAAGCTGGAAATCTAAATAATAGCTGACTTCTCCTTGTGCCTCCTTCCTCATATTCAAGGGAATTCTACTAACAGCTCTTAAATTCATTACTTCCTCTCCAACACCACTGACAGTACATTTCAGATACTTAACTCTTGGCCTAAATTGATTTCCCTCACTCCAAATGAATCCTTCCTCATTACTGCCAAAGTGATCTAACAAAAAATATGACTACATTCTAATGTTTAATATCTTTCAATGATTCTAGTAGCTAAGGAAAAAATTCAGAACCCTATCTCTTTGCAAGCAAAAGTTTGTGTTGATGTTCCAGTCTTCCAAACAAACTGCTCCTCAAAGAGGTTCATTTCTCCAGAGTGTATGTCCTATCATGCTCTACATATTACTGTTCTCTTCACAAGTAAAGCCCTCCCCATTTAAGTAAATTCAAACCATTCTTTGCTAAGAAGCTGCCTCTGCCCCACACTAAGCATAAATAAACAATCCTTGGAGCTTCCACAGCATTTAATCTGTATTTCTATTAGCACCTAATTGTATTTTACTGTTATTATTTGTACTGATCTGTTTCTTCCCATTATATTGTCAGCTTTGAAAGAGCAGAAAATAATGTTTTGGCCACATGTTTTCCTAGTGTCTAGAAACTGTACAAGCTAAGGGCTCAAAAAATGTTTAATGGATTAATGAATCACACAGCAGAAGATAAAACCATATGACATACTTTAAAAAGATGAAATTACATGAGTGAAAGGAAGAAATGCTGTTACTACATCATCTTTGAAAATGTCTTAACTTTGTCACACAGAGATACTCATTCACTCGAAGATCCAGAAACATAAAGACTTGGCCTCTAGGCAAAGAGAGGAACTGAAAACTGCTCCTAACAACTAACACCAGAGGTTACAGAGAAGCTACTCCAGTCTAGAGCATCCGAGTTTTAGTCAGTATTCCTATAAAGATTAAATTACTTTGTTAGACTCATTGTATACAAAAAGCAGTTTCTATACAAGTGAAGAAAACAGAATGTTCAGAACACCAAGACCAAATAGTAGGAACATCAAGATTAGAATATTTCTTATTGGATTCTCCAGCTCAACATCTTTTTAATATACCACACTATTTCCAGCTAGGCAGAAAGGTCAGAATATGGAAGCTATTACAAGTAAAAATGACTAGCTGGTTGAACATACAGAATAAATTTTTAATCTAATTTAAAAAAAACAAAAACAAAAACAAGGTCCTCCATTAAAAACAAAAAATGTTCATGGTAGCTTTATTCATAGTAGTCAAAAAGTGGAAACCACCTATAATCTACCATCAGGCGAATGGATAAACAAACTGGTACATCATACAATGGAATACTAAAAAGGAAAAAATACTAATGCATGTAGTAACATAGATCAATCTCAAAACAAATTATCTTGAATGAAAAAAGTCTTACATAAAAGAGTACATAATGTTTTATTCCACTAATATGAAGTCCCAGAATAAGCAAAATTAATTTATGCAGGGAAAAATAAGAACAATGGTTACCTTTGATGGGTCAGGAGTGAGGACTGAGAAAAAATATGAGGAAATTTTGATGATACTATCTGTGCTGTCTTCCCAGGGGTTTGCGTTGGAAAAGTTTGTGTACTTATTAAAATTTATTCAATTGTACACTTAAGATTTGTGCATTTCAATGTATGTAACTTTTTAATAAAAAGAGAACTATGAGCAAATATTGACCTCTAATGATAGAAATGCTGAAAGGTTTAGGAAGGAGTAAAGTGTATGGATACCTACAATTTAACATGCATAAAAAAATGAATTCATGTACAAATGGATATAATAAAGCACCAGAGAAAAGTGTTAATTGTAGAAGCCATGTGGTAGAAATATGTGTATTCACCATAAAAGTCAACTGTTCTGTACGTTTGAAAATTTTCATAATAGAAGCAGATATATGTCCCAAGAAGAGGGACAGAACATAAACAACTATCGTTACTCTGGTTATGTACTGGCTTTTTAAACTATTTTTACAGTCGTTCAAACTAGAAAAACAGTTGTCTTCTCTATCGTGTAGCTGCCACCATGACTGATTTTCAATATAAAATAAAATCAAGATTTATCTTTAATATTTTTTAAAAGTTTATTTTGAGAGAGAGAAAAAGTGAGGAGAGGCGCAGAGAGAGAGAGAAAGAGAATCTCAAGCAGGGATTCAACACGGGGCTGGAACCTACAAACTGTGAGATCCTGACCTGAGCCAAAATTAAGAGTTGGATGCTCAACCGACTGAGCCACCAATGCCAATTTCATAGTTTTGATAAATGTACTATTGTGACTGTAAGATGTTAACATTAGGGGAAGCTAGGTAAAGGATAAATGGATACTATGTACTATTTTTACAATTTTTCTGTAAGTCTAAAAATATTTCAAAATTAAAAAAAATTTTTAAGGATTATTTATCCACAAAATGAATGTTATCAAACTTTAAAAATTATTTGCAACAAACCTGGGGCTGATTTGTATCTAAAACCATATGAATGGGCCAAATCACTTAACTTACCAAAATGCATTTGTGCAATGGGAATTATAACACTTATTGTGCAGTTCTCTGAGGATCAGAAATAACTTACTTTCTGATCCAGCAAGAAAACGGTAAAGCACAGTGGTTTCAAGCATGAGCTTTGGTATCATCTAGGCCTAGATTGCAATACCAGCTCTGTGTCCATGAATAAGTTATCTAATCCCTCTGTGCTTCAGTTTCCTCTGTATCCAATGTAGGTTAAGTTAAATTTAGCTTAAAGGATCTTGGATAAGGAGCTAGGACAAAAGTAAATAATAAATACAAAGCATTTAACTCAGCATCCAGTACTTAGTAAGAGTTCAATAAAGACTTAAGGTATAACAGAATAAATGTTGAAAAGGGTAGTCAATTATTACTAAACTTAAAGAGCATAACTAGGTAGTGCCAAGTACAGTAATTCACGTTCATAATAACTACAAAGTTATTAATAAAGGATGAAGAGGGGTGCCTGGGTGGCTCAGTTGGTTGAGTGTCCAACTCTTGATTTCAGCCCAGACCATGATCTCATGGTTCATGGGGTTGAGTCCCGTGTTAGGTCTGCACTAACAGTATGGAGACTTCTTGGCATTCTTCCTCCTTCCTCTCTTTGCCCCCTCTCTGCTCCTCCTCTGCTCATGTTTGCACACATGCTCATGCTCTCTCTCTCTCCCTCAAAATAAATAAATAAACTTAAAAAAAAAAAAAAAAGGATGAATAGGAGTTTGGGATATTCTCTTTATAAAATAGGGTCATGTTCAATAAACAAATAAAGGATTTCCACTCAAGAGTAGAAAAGAATATAGATGCTTTAAAAAACAAACTCTTAGCTATCAGGAAAACTCAGCTGTTTAAATCAATTAGATTTTGGATAAGAACAAGCAGTGCTATGGTTTAAGCAAGTAAAGGACTGGGACAAACTCACAGATTAAGACTCAATATTCTAGGGGTGCCTGGGTGGCTCAGTCGGTTAAGAGTCTGACTTTGGCTCATGTAATGATCTCATGCTTAGTGGGATAAAACCCTGCATTGGGCTCTTTGCTGTCAGCATAGAGTCTGCTTCAAATCCTCTGTCCCCCTCTCTCTGCCCCTCCCTCCCTCCTTCCCTCTCTGTCGTTATCTCTCTCTCTCGCTCTCTGTCTCAAAAATAAACATTAAAAAATATATATGTTTTTAAAAAATCACTATTCTAGATAACGAAAATCAATTTGATGGTGAAACATTTTCTGTAAATATTATTTGCCTTTATTTTTGCACTAATATTAGTATATTAATAGATTATGTCAATAAAAACAAAAATTTCTACCCACAACTTTTTTTCTCCACATCTATTATTAACATAATTGTATCAGGTATGGTCTCTTTAAAATTCAGTGGTTGCCGAATATGTTCTAAATTTTAGGACCATAACCATTTAAAGCAAGAAAACTACATTATACAAGATTATAATATAGTTCACCCAAACACAATTTTGAAGCTATAATCCATCTACAGTTAATATGTGGATCCTGAATTTAGTGCAAATCCTAATTAAAAAAAAGATTTCAAACTGTAATCTCTTCAGTATGTAACTATTCCCCGAAAATGTTAGGTCACAGGTAAGTAAAACTTCAAATCAGTTCAAAAAATGCTTTTCTGTGTATTTCTATTATACTTGGGAATATTCTAAAACCAGTGTCATATCTCTATTTCTACCTTTCTTTCATACAACTATTCAAAACCCTTCACAGGTGTTAATAAATAAAACTGTACACTTACCGACACCTTGAGGCCGACTCAACCTTACAGAATTATTTTCAAATTTTTGGACATGAGGTGGATATTCTTTCCTAAAAAAGGAAATTTACATAGATTATTCTAACAGAAAAATATATTTTCAGAACAAAAAGGTGCGGAATCACTTACAATGTGTTTATTAAAAGTAACCCCCCCCAAAAAAGGCAAACCACAGCTTCCTTGCCGTATAAAAAAATACTATAAAATAATAAAACTATATGATACAAATATGCTAAACCCTACTAAATTGTAAGATCTTTAAGAACAGTGACTACATTTTAGACTACATTTTAGATGGACTCTTAATCCATCAGACCCCACTGCAAACTTTCATACAAATATTTAATAAATGGATCCAAGTTATTATTGTCCTTCGAAAGTAGTCACCAATGTTATATATTTATTCCCTCAATGTACAAAACTTTAGTTTTCTTTTGAAACTGCCATCACAATTTATAAAACACATTAAAAACAAGAGCATGTAATACTTCATTGTCACACATTTTTTGAATTAAAAAAATCCGCTATTTAATAATGTACAATTTGGGGCGCCTGGGTGGCTCAGTCGGTTAAGCGGCCGATTTCAGCTCAGGTCATGATGTCGCGGTCCGTGAGTTCGAGCCCCGCGTCAGGCTCTGTGCTGACAGCTCAGAGCCTGGAGCCTGTTTCGGATTCTGCGTCTCCCTCTCTCTGACCCTCCCCTGTTCATGCTCTGTCTCTCCCTGTCTCAAAAATAAATAAAACGTTTAAAAAAAATTTAAAAAAAAATGTCCAATTTGCCCAATTTTGCTGTAAATGTTTCTAAGTAATTAAAAACATATCAACAACTAGAGGAATAAATGATGATTAGGATATTGGCTTTGAGGACAATTTGAAAAACAGCACAAAAAATGTTATGTCCCAAACCAGCAATATGAAACAAATATCTTATTCTTACACTATATTATGGAGATATAATTATACTTGAAAAAATACATCAAATTACACTGTCACTTTATATACAATCAATTTTCAGGATTTTGAACATAATCCTCAGAAAATAAAGATCCTAAAATACCACATAAATCCAAATACACACTAATTTGGGGGTAAAGCCAAAAACCTATAGGTAGTTGTGGGATGGAAGCATTAAAGATTTACAAAAAGTGCAATAAGCCTGGGAACTACAATATCTACTTACTCACCCTAAATAAAAACTTCTAACATATTCCCATTTTACTTAACCAGGGAATTAAAAATAAAAGAGGCTATTCTATTATTTGTAAATTCATTCACACTGGTGATCAATACCTATCGGAGTAATATAATTAAGTAAATTAAAATTCTAAAGAAATTTTTCTAAAAGAATTTTATATTCTTATGTTATAATAGTCAAAGGACCTAAATTAAAAAAGAAGATAAGAAAATGACACAAGAAGAAAACAGTAAAGAGTAAGGATAGTAGTGTGTTTGTAATGTGAGTTAGCAGATAGTGAGCATCATGTGCCAGGTACTGTTCTAAGTGCTTTATATCTATCAAGTACTTGAATCTTCACAATTACCTTACGAAGTATATACTATTATTAGCACTTTATAGAGGAGAAGGAGGCACAATAAAGTTAATTAACTTGCCTATATTCACATAACTATTGAATAGCAATGCCAGAATCTGAAATCTGGAAATTGCATCAATATTGATAAGTAATGGAATTTTCATTTTTGAGCTGCATTTTTGTACAACTGGGCAATGTCTACCCTGACAAAATTTTAGATTCATGGGGACATAAGTTGTGAAGATAAGAATTTGCCTTAGAGATAGTAGTAGTACTAGCACTATGAAGAAGATAGGTTTTTAGCTAATTTTATTAAACTTAAAACTCATGGTTTTATAGTTCATACACTTTCACACTAAAGGGAATATAATATAGTCTTATCTTTAAAGCAGATAATTCATTCTTTTAATCTTTAATTTTTATAATTATTTGCTTGGAAAAATAAAGATATCAACTTTAAAATGCAACAGAGGCAATGAATCTAAAGCAAAATACAATGATACTGTTATGGTAAAATAGTGAATAACACAAATAGTATACATTCTTAAATACTAAGGATTATCAATACAGAAAATAATTATTTGACAGAGAATGGGCACAAAATCTGAAAATAGATATTTTAGATTTTGTACTTTGAACCTTTTTGATGACTTATTCTGGGGTATGCTATAAACACAGGTTTACTCAGTAATAACTGACATAAATCATCTGAGACAACCAATCATACATGTGCAGGGGTTGGTGAAAATGCTGCACTGAATGCACCATGTTTTTTGCAATCTGACACAGTGCACTGAACTATGCCTTGCTAATGGGGAACAAACACCACACAGAATACATCATATAATATCCGTGACTTTATCATGTATTGTAATGTTAATAAACTAGTCTGTGTTTTTTTACCAAAATTCCCAGATTTTAATAGCCATAATGTATTGAATATTTGCTCCATATTTCCTTATATAAACAGGGGAAACTAATTTTTCTTTTAAATAGTGTATAAATAAATTTCAGAAATAAAAGCATACCGTAAAGTTTAATATAACAATACAAGGATTTCAGGACAAAAGTAGCATAACTTTAACAAGAAAATTTTTAGAAACTTTCTAGCCATAAACTATCTTGTGTTCTTTAATTTTTAGTTTTTAAAAAATTGTTAGGTGATCAAAAACCAAATTTTATACTAATTTCTTAGTTTGAGGGTGCTATCGCTCTACAGATACTAACATTTCAAACTCCAAGCCAGTATGAAGCTCAAGTCTAGGATTTAATTTACCAGTGGATATTTCTTTCCCTCAAACCAAGCAGAAGCACAGAAGCTTCTTTGTCATCTGTTATCTACAAGGTGGGAGGATTTTTTTGCTTGGGAGGGTTTCTGTTTGTATAGTTAAAAAAAAAAAACAACAACCCACCTCATGAACTCAACATTTTACAACCTGCAAAAACAATTGGAAAGCTTTTTTTCTTCTGTACAGAATTACTGAAATAACATCAAAATGCTTTGCTTTATTAGAGGTTAGATAGGCCTCAGCTCTGAAAGGTTTTTAAAATAAATTTAATTTTGGAATAATTTTAGATTTACATGAGAGTTAAAGACAATTCAGAATTATATTCCTCACCCAGCTTCTCCTAAAGTTAACACCTTCAGCATCATCATACATACGTCAAAAAAAGAAACCAACACTGGTACACTACTATAACTAAATGCCAAATTTTACCTGAATTTCACCAGCTATTCCACAAATATCTTTTTGTTCCAGGATCCACCTCATTTAATTGTCATGTCTCTTTTAGGCTCCTCTGTTTCTCAGTCTTACATGATGTTTCATGACCGTGGCACTTTAGAAGAGAACTGTCAAGGCCCCTCAACCTTGGTCACTCTGATGTTTTTCTAATGATTAGACCAACGTTATGAATTTAGGGGGAAGGTTACTGCAGAGCTGAAGTGCCCCTCTCATCACATCACATCACATCACATCAGGAAGTACATAATATCAATACGATTTATCACTGGTGATGTTAACCTTGATCATTTAGCTAAGGTAGTGGTTGCCAGATTTCTCCATTCTAGAGTTACTATTTTTCCCTTTCAACACTCTGTTTGGAAATAAACAAATCAGTCAGGCCAGCCCACAAAAGGGATGAGGGTAGATAAACCCCACTTCCTGAAGAGTGGAATATCTACGCAGATTATTTGGAATTCTATAATAAACAACTGTCCATTTCCTTCAATTCATTTTAAATAGCTTGTAAAACCCTTAGGATAATTTGAGTAAATAAATGATTCATTTATTCAACCAATTTTTATCAATAAGATATATGGGTATTTATTTTATACTTCAGATTATAATCCAATTGTTTTAGTTTTGGTCTTTGGGAGTGCTTTCAGTTGGCTCCTTTGTCCACTTGCTTGATGTGATGTCAGTTCTTTTTTTAAATTCTGATAAAATACATATAATGTAAAATTTACAGACATATAGAATGCTTCATAATCCACAGGTCACCTTTTTACAAAGGGCCTTGAAAATCTCTTTAATGTTACAATTTTAGTATATGTGCTGTTGAAGCAAATACCCTTTTGTTTTTTGAGTATTTGCTTGGTTTTTAACAATACAGGACACTCCACACTCATTTTGTATTTTCCCTACCCCATCCCTAAAATCAGCCATTTCTCCACGTTCTTTTTCTTAGAGAGTGGTATTAGAAACCAGGATCTAGGTGCTGAGTTTTTGTCTTGGTTTTTGCTTGGTTTTAATTATAGCTCATTTTATTAATCTTTTCATTGCTCTAACTGATCTATAAGATGTACATTTCTATGAAATAAATGTATTCATATTCAAATGTTAAAATTCATTATTCCAAACTCATGTTAAACTCATAAATTGGTGTAATTTTCTGAGATATACTAAAAATCTCCCACAGCTATACTCTAAGAACTTCTTGCATTTTAAATATTTAGGGACATTTTATATGTTAAGTTGTTATACTTTTATAGACTATGCCTGTTACATGCTTTTTCCTTTTTCATACTTCTTCTAAAAAAAAAAAGTTTATTTTATTTATTTTGAGAGAGGGAGGGAGAGGGAGAGAGAAAGAGAGAAAGAGAGAAAGAGAGAGAGAGAGAGAGAGAGAGATCGATCTATCTAGTTTGGGGGGGGGGGGGGGGGGGGGGCGGGGGGGCATGGAGAGAGAGAATCCCAAGCAGGCTCTGCACTGTCAGTGTGGAGCCTGACACAGGGCTTGAACTCACGAACTGTGAGATCATGACCTGAGCTAAGATCAAGAGTCAGACGTTTATCTGATTGAGTCACACAGGTGCCTTTCCTATTTAGTACTTCTAATTCCTAATTCCATCTTGTTATTAAAATTAACTCATGCTGTTTTCACCTTTTGTGATTCTAAATACCCTTTACCTTATAGATTGTTAATGTCTGATTCTTAGAAACGACACAGTATAACTGGGTTTAATCCAACCAATTTGTCTGCTATTAAATATATTCAACCTGATCACAATTACTGTAACAACTGACAGAGTTCACGTTTTCCTTTCATCTTTATTACCTATCATTTTTTAATATTTGTATATATTTCAGTTTCCTCTTTTCCCCTATTTTTACTGGTTTACATAATTACTATTCATTTGTTTTCCCTCCCTAATTAATTTAACAAATAGTTACCTTTCCTCTCTCAACCTTTATTCCAATTACATATTTCTGTTAACACGTTATCAAGATTCCAAACATTTATTCAAGCAAGATGTTCTATTGCATCCCTAATGAGATGAGGTCTTTAAAATCCTGTTACTTCTACCCCTCCCAACTCTCCCAGAAAAAGGCCTTAAGATTCCTTTTATTTCTACTTTTCTACCTCCTCAACTCCCAACATTTTGCTGAGATAGTTTTGAATATGTAGTCATAGACTACATTGATTTTCCTTTCCAGCACATTGATATTTGGAAAGTAGAACATGCTTACTCTTAATTAAATTCCACTGAAGTTGTTTATTGTACCAAATTATAAATCATATACAAAAGATTGTTTTTTAAAAACTCTCAAAGATTGGGGCACCTGGGTGGCTCAGTCAGTTAAGCGTCCAACTCTCATTTTGGCTTAGGTCATGATCTTGTGCAGGTCATGAGACTGCATCCTGCATTGGGCTTGCACTTGGCAGCACAGGAGTCTCCTTGGGATTCTCTGTCTCCGCCCCTCTGGTGCACGTGCACACATGCACACACTCATAAATAAACATTAAAAAAAACCCAAAACTCTCAAAGGGGTGCCTGGGTGGCTCAGTCAGTTAAGCGTCTGACTCTTGATTTTGGCTCAGGTCATGATCTCAAGGTTTGTGAGTTCAAGCCCTGCATCAGGCTCCATGCTGACAGTGTGGAGCCTGCTTGGGATTCATTCTCTCTCCCTCTCTCTGTCGCTCTCGCTCCTGCTCTCAAAATAAATAAATAAATAAACTTAAAAAAAAAAAAAAAAAAAGAAACCTTTCAGATCACCTTACAAAGCCTTTTAAGACCTAGGTCCTAGCTGACCTTGCCAAACCCACATGGTATAACATTTTCTCCTTTGCTCCCCAAACTCCAGCAATAGTGGTCATTCTTTCTTTTCCTTGAACACACCAAACTCATTCTTGTAAAACTATCTTAGCACCTTCTCTTCCCTATTTGGAAAAGCTATCTCTGTGATCATGGCATGCTGACTCTTCATTTAGTCCTTGCTTAAAATGTTAGCTTCCTAATAAAAAGTTTCTCTGAACATGCAATCTAAAGAAACCATGTTGTCACTCTCTGTAACATCACTCAATTATACTCTTTACATAGAACTTATTATTTCATGTTTTACTTGTTCATTATTAGTCTTTGCCCATAAAATTTGTAAACCACAGGAATGCAGGGATCTTGTCCTTTTTGTTCATCACTATATCCTTATGGCTAGAACATAGCAAGCACTTGATAAATATTTGGAATGAATAAACGTGTATATCTAAAAGGCTGTATGCAGTCAGGAGTCCATTTATCAGGTTAAATAACTGTATAAAATAACTGTATAAAGAATGGTTGTGTTGGTAAAAACTGAGCCACTACTAGCCACCATGCAAAAATCCAAAATACTAATTTTTCACCCAAGGTGCAAATATCATAATTCAGGCATTTAAGGACACTTGCAGGGGCGCCTGGGTGACTCAGTCAGTTAAGCAACCAATTCTTGATTTCAGCTCAGGTCATGATCTCATGTCATGGTCATGGGATCAAGCCCTGCATGAGGTTCTGTGCTGAGCGTGGAGCCTGCCTGGGACTCTGACTCTCTCTCTCTAATAAACATTAAAAAAAAAAAATAAGACACTGCAAATTTGTTTATATTTATTGACTGGACATCTTGGTTGGAAACAATATACCCAGACTCTAGACTGTTTATTCTCCTTCTTCCTAGTCTTCTAGAGTTTCCATATTCAATCACTGTTCTCTTTTCAATACATTTTATGTGGAAAGGCAAATCATTCTTCTCTTCCTCCATTTATTCTTTAAAAACAAAAAGTCTATTGCTGTTCTCAAATATTTACTCTCCTAAACGAACTTTAGCATTAACTGGTCAAATTTCTTAAAATGACAACAAAGTCACTGAGATTTTGTCTAAAATTGCATTTAAGGAGTAAACTAATAAAGAATGTAATAGAGGTCTCGAGTACATCTTTAGATACATTTATAAAGGCTTTATAACTATTAACTTTATTACTGGATATTTAATTGTTGCTGTAAATAAAATTTTGGTCTCTCCAATATATACTCCAATTGATCAGAGTTGAATGAAGGAAACTATTAATACTATTAGTCTTGTAGCCTACCATCTTGCTCAACTTTATTATTTCTAAAGTTTCAGATGACTCTTATAAGGAAGACAGTATCATCTAAATGCAATTTTATTTTCAGATATCTTTAGACAGCAATTTATAATACTATAATAAATTGGTACCACCTCTCTCAACAATTTAATAGCACTTATCAAGAGCATTAAAAATATTTGTAACCTAGTCCAAAGAATCCTTTCACAGAGAATTTATCTTAAGAGAATCATTTAGAAATTTATACACAAAGTTGTACTTGAATGTGTCATATATAAAAGTCATGAAGTAATGAGTAAATAAATTATGAATACCTGCAGGATAACCTATTATGCATTCATTAAAAATCATTTTTAAAAGTCAACTTAAGCGCGCCTGGGTGGCTCAGTCAGTTAAGTGTCTGACTTCAGCTCAGGTCATGATCTCACATTTCATGAGTTCAAGCCCCATTTTGGGCTCTGTGCTGCAGCTCAAAGCCTGGATGAAGCCTGCTTTGGATTCTGTGTCTCCCTCTCTCTCTGCCCCTCCCCTGCTCGTGTTCTTTGTCTCAAAAAATGAATAAACGTTAAAAAAATTTTTTTTAATGAATTAATAAAAGCTTATGAATTAATAAATAAAAGTGAAAAATGTTACGACGCATTTAGGTGAAATGCATATATTAAAAAGCACACAGAAAAAAAACATTGAAAAAGAAATGCATCAGGATCCTAATAATATAATTTTCTATTTTGAGAGCCTTCAGAAAATTATAAAATCTCTATAATACTTATCTTTCAAACATACTCTTTATGCAAACATTTCTAGTATTTTACCTATGTTCTTTCAATGTATTCTATTCATCTTTGTACTTTATTGATGCTTCAAAATTCTCTACAATATCCACATACTTTTTACACTAATAAATAATAAGTATTTTTAAAAATTTTAAATTGGAAAATCACTGCATGCTTCAGTTTCATAATGGGCCAACAGATTCTTTACCTAGGGAGGAAAAACCAGTTCTAATACCAGATTAAATATTCTAGGTTACTGGTGCTACCAAATATACTGTATTTAGAACCTATCTGTCCATGAGTAAGAAAGGAAGTCGAGTCATTCAAGTTGTCAAAGTCACCTACAACAACAACAACAACAAAATGGCAGCAATTTTTTGAAGTTTTTCAAGCTCTAGATATTAATACTGCTATTTATTATTTATTCCAGCCTAGTTTCAAACTCAAAGCACACCTCACTGTGCTCAGTACACAAATGAAAAAAAGCCTGGAAAAGACTTACCTTCCACAAGTATCTATTTTTTGTTTATTAAACCATTCTCTTATAAATAATTTAGTTCAAAAATTTATAGTCTCTCATGTGTTGAGGGATAAAGATAAAGGACCTTCTAGTACTCTTTAAAGATCAGAAGAAAGATGTAGCTTAGTGTTCACATGAAGGGAACAAAAAGGCTTATGTGAAAAGAATTCACAAAGTAAAATGTACTATCGCAAAAGTTCTCAGCTAATCTCCAACGAAGATAAACACAAAATAATTTTAGGTAAGGATCCAAAGATTAATGGGCTAAATTCAACCTAAAGATAACTATGCTGCTGAATAAAGCACTCAGGTATATTCATTACAAGTTTTTTATAAAGAGTAGCTGCTTCATATCTAATCCCTGGCAGTAATTTTAGTACAAGAGACTGACAGAATGTCAAGATTACTTTTTTTTCCCATCATCTATTACTTAAAGAAATTTCAAATTTTATAGTTTAGTCAGTTTTAAATCATTATCTCACTTGTTCCTCACAAATCTCCTTAAAATCGGGCAAATATTATTATCCTCATTTTACAGTAAGTTATGTGCCTACTGATACTGCTGGTTACTTAATTCCACATCTTCTGACTCCCGTTCCAGTATTATTCCAAGAGGGTAGGGATTTCTGTCTGCCCCTAGAATAGTGCCTGGCACATAAAGTCATTGAAAACATTTGCTGAATGTATCAATGAATAAATTTCCACTACAGAAATATGCATAAGCCAAAACAGTGCAAAAAATCAGCATAAACCCTACAAAGTTATTGTGAAAAACAGAATAATTTAAGATCTTTATATTATTGTGAGAATATTAGAGTACTTACATTTTATCTACTATAGCATACAGGAAAGTATTTACATAAAATGAGTCTGTTTTGTTTATGACTGTATAAAGAGTTAATGTATATTCTTTAGCAATTATATTTTAAAAATCTTATTAATGGATTTCAAAAAAATATGTAGCACTTATGAGTTAAAAATTTTAAAGATATAATGACCCATCTATATCTGACAGAAAATAATGCTTCAAAGAGAAAAATAAACATAATGAGAAAATAATTTTTCTTCCCCAGTAGATTAAAATATCTGCCCAATCCATTCACCTAAAACATGTAAGAATTGTGAAGTATTTCAGAATTATAAAATATGACTAAATTTTTTGTTGACAGGATCATCTTTATAATTCAGAACTGTGGTGTTCAGTAAGGGGGAATATATGCATTTTATAAAATAATACAAGTTGTCCTCTTTACTTTCTATACACCTTTAAAGAAACTATAGAGTTAAAATTATGTAATTAAACAACTGTGCATTCTTAAAAAATTATTTTGAAGTTATTTACATCATTCAACACTTCTGCTAAAGGACATGTGCCTGCCAATGTTATTACAAAGTGAACAATCAGCAATCATAAAATTGTTTTGGGTCAGAATAGGCATACATTGATGTTTAGAGTTTTAACTCTACATTTAAGGCATTCTAATTCCACTTCCCCCTCAACTCTATCTAAAAAAGTATAAAAACAAAAGTATATCAGTAAAAGCAAAGTAGTCCTATCAATGTAAATATATAACCATATTGAGAATTATGGTGAAACACTAGCCACCAAAGTCAAATATCATGTTCTACCATCAATATTTCCTTTTATTAAATAAACTTTAATGATGAACTCAATGGATATTTTTCAAAGCATATAAATAATCTGGTATCTTACTGTTATATCCATGCTCTAATTTCATCAATATTAAGCTTACCTTTCCTTTTGGTCCAGACTGCTTAAAACATGAAAAAGAAAAAAAATGTAAGAGGCAAGACCTCATTTTTGATATATCATTGTAGTTTTAGTAACTGCGGTCAATAAGGCAAAACTCTGATGTGATTAATTTGTTTTAAACACATTATATATATACTATATACTAAGTTTTGAATCTTGTCAGATAAGTAAATTATTTTTAAGTTTTTGTTAATATAGAAAATTTATATCTAAACATATTTAAGAAAAAAGGATGTACAAAGATATGAAAGATTCTTGGGAGAGCTTTATTTAACCATCAACCAATTGATGATAGGTTTAGAGTAGTTATATTGTCTTCAAAGAACAATAAAATTTTCTGAAAGTTATAAATTTTTAGTGGTTCCAATTCTGTTATCAGGTGTGATAATCAGCTTCTGAATAAGAAAAAAAAATTTTTTAAGGTTGGAACTTTTGGATAAAAGCCATAGATTAAATACAGCAGCATATGGTTTTAGACACAAGGAAAGGCCTTGGATTTAAAATCATGGCCTCCAATCAAAAATACAATTTATAACAGGTCCACCCTTCTCCACATTCAAGGAAAACCTAAAAAGCTATCAATATCAATTACTCAATAGTAAAATTACAAAAACCTTCAATTTAGAGTAAGATTCATAACCTAGAATTATTTATTATAAAATGAACAAAATATTCAAAACTGTAAGCAAAACATAGTTTACAAACTCCCCGAGTCCCCATATAAACTCTCACATTCCAATAACGTGGAACAAGTAAAACATTAATCATAGTAAATTAAGAGGAAAAAATAGTAATGTGGGTTTATACAAACAACACTGAAAAGACCTATTTTTTTTAAAATTTCAATAGTAAAGAATTATAAGCTTACATGAATACCATATTTGAAATTTTATCTCTACCATTAAAAAAAAGGATGATCTCTATAAAATAAATTTATGTTAGAAAAATAACAAAAAACTGAGGGAATATTACTACACCCCTATTAAAGTAAATAAAATATAAACATGAAACTTTAAGTCCAGCTTATCTTATATATTTATTTCTTCTGGAGCTTCAGGAAAACTAAAATGAAAACTCAAAGTTAGGCATTAACACCTAATATAGCCATTTCTAGCTCTACATTGTTGTGCCCAAGAAGTGAGAAGAGTTTAGTAGTCTATCGTTTTTGTTTTATAAACTCACCTGTATAGAGTAAAGGAAATAAGTAGAAGACAGAGTAGCAGTAGAAACAGGTTTGGTTCTTTCCAATAAACCAAGGGAGTTAGGAAGAAAACAAAAAACAAAACAAAAAAATATACATATGCCCATGCTCATTTCTCTTATCCTTGAAGAAAATGCATTTATTATGATAAGATATTTAATTTATAAGTCACTGTACTTGTATAAAATTCCTCAATATGTGTTTATTATCAAGTCCTGCACTGGAGGAGCATATATATTAGAAAAAAAAAAGAAAAAAAAGTTTTTAAAAAATGGATAGGGAAGCCATTATTAGTAATGTAGGACTTTGTAAAAATGTCAACTTACATTCTTGTTGGACTATTTCATTCTTGAACTAGTGCTGTACTAGTGTTCTTAAAATTTTTTAAAAAGGAAGGAAAAAAGAGAGACTGATTGATTCTGGTATCCATGACCTGATTTAAGACTTCAAAAATTCTTTCAAAGTGGTGCTTTTCATTAATAATTAAATCTTGCTTATTCCAGGAGCCCATTTTCCCATTTATGGATTATATATGCTTTTGTAGACATTCATTTTCCCCTATGGTCCTTACAAGTCTTTTCACCTATCCTTAATAAAAAACAAAAACAAAAACAAGTGAAAATGTAAATAAAACATAAACCAGTAAATGTTTTCTTTTAGCAAGTCTCACTGAAGTTAGGGGTGGAGATGGTATAGAGTTATATAGACCTTTTAATTTCTGCATTTCATTTTTCCATACTAAGACTACCCTCCTTCATCACTATTAGTATACAAACAACCTCTTTTAAATATAACTTATATTAACATTTGTAGTAGCAGTAAGAAAATAGATTAAAATCCTAATGTTCTCCCAAAGAGTAGTTCTAATAGTAGTAATCTTATCAGATATTTTAACAATCTTCATTTATTCCCTTTGGATTAAAAAGGTGTGATGTACTTGTTCCCACATCTTACTAAACAACTGCAAATTATTCAAAATGCAGGTATGATTTACTTTTAAAAGACAAATTATACCACTCTCCCCAAGAGGACTGTGTGTGTGAATTACCAGCTTATGGCATTTCCTTTAATTTCAAATTAAGAGTTGAGAAAATAGGAAAAATTAGGAGAAACTGTAAAAGCCAGTAAAAACCAGGGTGCTCACCTCATCTGAAGCATGACAACTGTGCCAACACTATACTAGTTAAAACCAAAAGTTTCGTGGTAACTGTTTTGGTGAAAGCTTTCTTCATGCCTTTGGAGATGTGGTTCCTACTGCATGGAGTCTTTTCTAATGAGTACACTCAAAAGCTTCTTTGGGGGCACCTGGGGGGGCTCAGTTGGTTGAGTGCCTGACTCTTGATTTTGGCTCTGGTCATGATCCCAGGGTGTGTGAGATTAAGCCCTGCATCCGCTGGCTCTGTGCTGACAGCACAAAGCCTGACTGGGATTCTCTCTCTCTCTGCCCCTCCTCCGCATGCTCTCTCTCTCTTTCAAAATAAATAAATAAACATTAAAAAAAAAAGCTTCTTTACTACTTCCTTTGTGAATTCTTCACTGCCTCCTTCTCTGTAAATAGCACTACGCAAACTGTGTCTACTACACTGCATTTACCATGTAATCATTTGTTTACTTGTCTTTCTGTCCTCTACCCTAATCAAACTTGAGTGGGAAGGCAGGGACTTTGCTATATTCACCTCTGACTATTCTGTACCTCATCTATGTCTAGTATGTAACATAAAATCACTCAATGATTTTGAAGGAAGAAAATTGGGAAAACTCCCAGTGACCTGTTTTTGAATGTCAAAATCTTTTTAACGACAATCACACTTTAGTAAGTATAAGAAATGTTTATTCTGTAAATAAGAGACAAACATAAATACAATCTGCCCTGCTGACATGACTTTTCAGTTTTCCTTACTGCCCCTAGTTGTAAGAACAAGTATTTTCATTCAGGATTGTTTCTCTAAATATAAACTAATTCAGGTTTGTTTGGTTTTAAAGAAACAATATTTTACTAGTAAATGCCATTTCCTATTAACAGAATCTAGCCTTTTATGCAGATGAACAATAATACATATGCAAGGTATAATAGGTGCCAAGACCTAGAATAAAACAAAACACAAACCAATTTCCAGACTGAAATCAGTTTTTTAACATTAACAATGATGAAAGGAGGTATGGAGAAACTAGGTCACACTGCAAATAACTCCAAACTAAAAAATAAGTTCAAAAGCAATAATTTTGGTTGCAGAACATATCACTTAATTATAAATTATAGATGAGTATTTCAACATGGACCACATTTCAGAAAAAAGACAAATCTTTGTCAGCATTGGATTCTATCAGTGTGATCAGTGTGTGAAAATAGTGTCTCTCCTTTTTGCCTCTCTACTAATTATCCTCCTTTTATTATTTATTCTCATGTTTGTGCCACATGTTGGCTAGAGAGCTTGATTTGTGTACTTTACAGTAAGATAAGACAAGTTTTTGGTATGTGCAGTAATTTCTCTTTTGGTCTTTTTAGTTGTATTTCTCAAATATGTGAAAACTGATAAAATAATACATTTAAGCAAAAGATTTTATTATCTGAAAGTACGAGAAAGATTTAAGGTTTTTAGGCTGAAAATCTATTATGCTATAGCCAATCTATCTATGTACATAGCAAACATAGCAACGGTTTCTAAGAGTCAGGACACATTTTATGAATGAGCAATAATCTCGACTGACATTTTTAAAAAATGAAGAACATATATACCAAATCTTCAAATTTTACTATTCATAAAAACATTTTACACAACTATTCATAAGGCAAAAATTTAGATTATTTATTTTATTGTTGAAGCCTAAAAATTTCTTAGTCGATTGAAATGGACCCAGAACTGAAATTGAACTGAAATTTCATAACCATTCAAAAAATGGTTATGAAAAACCTCCAAAGCATTTAAAACACCAAGCTTTCCCCACTGTTACTTTCATTATTTCAAGGTTTAAGTATTACTTTCATGATCAATGAGAACATCCAAATCTACTAAAACTATTAAAACACAAAATTTTTCCAATGAAAGCTAATAATGTGATTTGTTTTGAAACTATGAAATCCAATAAATCTTAAAATGAGCTAATAACTAGTTTTACTTATCAGAGCAAACCTACCACCTGAAGATTTCTTGTCAAATGTTGTACAGTCAATGTTGTAAAATCAGATTAATTTAACTGGAATATAATGTAACAGAAAGGTTTTCATTTATGTCTCTATTCACAGAATGTGATTTGTTCAAAAGCAGATATAAAATAAAATTCTTAGGACATGAATTATTTCAGAGACATGAATATCTTGTTACATACAACAGAAACACAGTAAAGTTCCCCAAAGTAAAAAAGTTGGTTAAAGGAAAAACAAAAAAAACCAGTGAAGAAGTATTAAAGAGGATGGTATGTATATACTAAACAAAGGCAATTAGAATCCTTACCTTTGGGCTGCTGTTTTTACTAGTGACGTCTGTACATTAGCATGTTGAAAACGTCTACCATGAACTACAGTTCCAGAACATATTGATGCATTTTGTACATTTTCACTGCAGATGCAAGAAACAAAGAATAATTTGAACAGAGGAAAAATTACATACACACATGCAAAATAAATCCTTTCAAATCTGAACACATACACACAAAAAGCTCCACGCTAAAATATGTATTTTTACAGATCAATCCAATGACCATGTTAAATTGTCCACCAGGAGTTTTCCACTTTCTGAATTTGTCTCTGAAATGTTTCTAATACAATTCATGAAAGAAGATAAAACAGTAGAAGAACACTAGAATAGAAATCAGGAATCCAAATGAATGTTCTGTACTGTAAGATATCCAATAAATTAACTCAGATACATTTTTTCTTATTCTGTTAGGAACTATACATAAAAAAAGCTTTTAAACTGTATTACAAAGATTTCTTATATGTCAAAATAAAAATCAAATGTACTAACTGTAAAAAAAAGAAAAAGAAAAAAAAAAGTCAGGAGTCCCAAATTCTACTTCTGATTCTGCCATTGACTTCAAAGTTACTTAGCCTTCATGTACCACAGTTTTCTCTCTATAAGTTGACACAACTGAAATTGAAACAGTGCTTTTCAATCCTATTTCTGGGAGGTATAACAGCACAATCAATCATATCAGTAAAAGTGGTTCACTAGGACAACCCCTAAGGATTATAACTAGAAAAGGAAGAGGAATAAGAAATCTTAAAAAAAAAAAAAAAAAAGAAAAAGAAAAAAATCCCTTTTGAGATAATCCTGATTAAGTGTCCCCTAAAGGAGACATGACCCTTCTACCCTCCAGTGCCTTCTACTTCTAGTATTATGACCAACATTTTACTAACTATATGAGAGGAAGCTCATCTAATGAAATCTCAGTCTACTGGAAATTTTCTTGCAATATTTTTATTCAGAACCAAAAAAATCACTGCAGTCAACCATAAACCCAAATTCAAAGCAAAGAATTCACGCCCTGGTACAACTTTACCTCTTGGCACTGCTAAAAAGGTGAAAGTATAGGCTGGGTCAACTGGCCACAAAGGCAGTTAATTTTTGGTGTCAAACCCTTTATCTTTTCTGAAATGACTATACCTCAATTTCTTATTGTTGCTCAACATGTTAAGTCCAATTGGGTTGCCTTTCAAAGGTTTTAAACTGTCAGCCTTGTTTCGTCTCGCACATGTCTTCCAGGGGTCACCAGAACTGGTAGAAACAATTTCAGATTGACGATTTAACTGTAAAAAGATCCATAAATGTTACAGAGTCAATAAACACAATATGGTTGTTTGAAAACTCACTTATTAAAAAAGCTGTAACAATAGTACCAGCTGTTGGAGACGGGAGAGAAGGATGACAGTGTCATGAATTTAAGAATAATTCAACTGTAATACTTTTTTTTCCTAAAGAGAACACAAATATGTAGGACCAGGGGTGTTCATATTATTTTCTCTTCATTTAAGTGTCTCCAAAGGTCTTTAAGATAATTAAAAGAGAAAAACAGAAGACATGAAGGGTAGACTATCTTCAAACAGAGCTTTACTGAGAGTAAAGAAAAATATTTCCCCTGCTACTGCTATTTGTAGGACAAGTACAGCCAAATGTGGTAATAAGTCATCATTTCAATTTACACAAGGACTTTGGCCTTAGCATCAAAGTTTCTATACAAACACAGAAACTGAAATGTCTTGATACTTTCATTGTTGCCAGTGATAATATATAGCATATCAACAATCACTTTGGGGAGATTACAGTGTGACAACAGGATGGCCCATTCCTTGGAAAATTCTTTTAAACAAAGAAACCTACTCTTACTACATTCATCACATCAGACATTTAAAAGCTACTTTCAGGGGCGCCTGGGTGGCTCAGTCGGTTAAGCATCCGACTTCAGCTCAGGTCATGATCTCACGGTCCGTGAGTTCGAGCCCCGCGTCAGGCTCTGGGCTGATGGCTCGGAGCCTGGAGCCTGCTTCCGATTCTGTGTCTCTCTCTCTCTCTGCCCCTCCCCCGTTCATGCTCTGTCTCTCTCTGTCCCAAAAATAAATAAACGTTAAAAAAAATAAAATAAATAAATAAATAAAAGCTACTTTCAGACTCATTAAGACAAAGGTCCACAGTTCTTAGTGATAATTTACCCAAAAACAACACTTTCAAAATCATTCTTATTTTTTATTTTTTTTATTTTAATGTTTATTTTTGAGACACACACACAGAGAGAGAGAGAGCGCGCACAAGTGGGAGAGGGGCAGAGAGAGAAGCAGACACCGAATCCGAAGCATGCTCCAGGCCCCGAGCTGTCAGCAAAGAGCCCAACGCGCGGCTCGAACCCACAGACCATAATAAGATCATGACCTGAGCCAAAAGTCAGGACGCCCAACCACTGAGCCACCCAGGCACCCCTCTTATTTACTTTATTTTTGAATCAGTGGCCTAATATTTTATTTTCCACTCATATACAAGAAAATACAATTGTAAGAAGAGAGGAACTTGGCTTTTATTCCACAATTGATCTCCATAGAAACCTAACATTTCCCTAAAAAAATCTCTCTCACAAAAAAGTCCTCCTGAGTACAGAGTTCATTTTGCCAACACTATTCTTATTTTTAGGCAAATCTACATTACAAAATTCCAAAAAGATCTATTTTTGACACACTGCTTATCACTTTCTCCTCCTTGAGACATTTTGTTACTTCCTAATCTTTTACAGCCATGTGCTTCAGACTCTTCCATTTCTGGCAATGGCACATTAAGTAATGCAGATCAATTTCCTTCCATTATCTGAAAACAACTAGAAAAAAACCTGGACAAAATGCAAACTAAAAAAATGTATGTTTGAGACAGCTGAGGACTCCGAAGGCAGTGAAGAATTAAGAACTAAGATCAGGAACAAGAAACACAAGAGACCTGAGCCCAGATTTGTATTTTCCCCTGATGCATCTATTGATTCCAGAAGATGCAACTGAGAGGCTAAGTCGGAACTTCCAACAGAGAGCTAGAGAAACAAAAAGCAGGGATGCACATTTACCATATGTGACTGGCCTCATAAACCTTCCAAATTTGGATCAGAATGATAGGCTTTGAATAATAGCCTTCGTAAAGACTGAAATCCAGCTTCTAATCATCTCAACCTTCAATTAAGGAAGTTCCAAATGTTTAATGTAAATCAGAATTACTTGCATAATTAATTATAGAATTAAATTGCTGTGTCCAACCTTTTACAGTTTATTCTTATTCATTAGGTCTAGGGTGGGCCTAGGAATCTGTATTTCTAGCAAGTCCCCAAGTGATGCTGATACCACATCTGGAGAACCACTGGATTAAGGTGATCTGAGACTGAGACTGCTAATGCTCCTAGTAACAAGCCAGAAGTAAATATATTTCTCTTCCAAAAAGATAATTTTCTAGGCCTCCAACTACCTCCATGATTTTTCATATGCAATCAACATTCATAGCAGACTCAAAGAAATTAGACACATGATCAAATCAAAAGAAACAATTAAAAAACGGGGGAAAAAAACCCACAGGGGATAAAGATAATGGGATTATCACACTCTTTCATTTCTGTTAGAAGAATACAATCTCTTTTGCATTTGGTGAATAGCATTATTGTGGAAAGATAACCATTTAGGAATCAAACAGACTTGTCTCTTCCTAGCTGGGTAACCTTCCTTATAGTCATAGGGTTATTTCATGCATTAACAAAAGTATACACAAACTGCCTATCCCTGCAATGGGCAGATGGGTAGGAATTCAGTTATCAACAGTTCCCACTCAATTAGAAATACAGGTATCCTCTCTTAGCCTAACAACTGGTCATTAAGATGCATTCATCTGAGGAAAATTAGGCCTATCTAGTCATTGTGACCTAGCCCTTTCCCCAAGTTATTCTGAAAAAATGCCTTAAGTCAACGAATGGTTCTCAAAGTGTGGTTGCTGGACCAGCAGAACCAGCATCATTTGCAAACACTTAAAATGCAAATTATCAGGCCCCACTCCAGATCTCCTAAATCAGAAACTCTGGAAGTAGGGTCCAGCAATGTTTTTATCAAACCTTCCAGGTGATTCTGACGAACACTAACACTGGAGGGTCAATGCTCTGGGTGATTTTGATATATATAGCCTGTTAAGAATCTCAGAAGCAAAAAGTTTCCATTAACAAATGATCATATAAAGGCACCTGGATGGCTCAGTCAGTTGAGAATCTGACTCTTGGTTTCGGCTCATGTCATGATCTCACGGTTTCTTAAATTCAAGCTCCATGTCGGACTCCGTGCTAACAGTGCAGAGCCTCCTTGGGATTCTGTCCTCCCTCTCTCTGCCCCTCCCCCACCTGCGCTATCTCCCTCTCAAAATAAATAAATTTAAAAAACTTTTTTTAATGTTTATTTTTTGAGATAGAGACAGAAGTGCAAGTAGGGGAGGGGTAGAGAGAGAGAGAAACACAGAATCTGAAACAGGCTCCAGGCTCTGAGCTGTCAGCACAGAGCCCGATGATGGGGCTCAAACTCACAAACCGTGAGATCATGACCTATGTAAGCGGACGCTTTAACTGGCTGAGCCACTCAGGTGCCCCTCAAAATAAGTAAATTCTAAAAAAACTTGAAAAAAAAAAGGGGGCTGATCATACAATTTCATTTTATCTAGGCAATTACAAAAGCTAATATTTAGTGAATACTTACTATGAATAGGCATTATGTTAGTTACTTTATATTCAATCTCCATATTTTATACATTTCAGTAGTTCTTCAGATTGGGATTCAGCAACCACACCTAAAACAGGTCAATTACTTGCTGCTGTTGAGTGATAGGATTAATTTCCCACTTCAATTCTCTCCTTAACAAAATCTCTCCACCACATGTCATTTAAACTCTATTGACATTCTATCCTTGTGCTATGAAGATCAGTGAGCTGAAAAAGCAAATCAACCTGTCCAAACTAGTTAAATGGCTTTAAACATTTAAAGACCAGTCTGATTCCAAAGTCTATGTGCTCCCATACTATACTGCATGAGAAATTTTTATAATGCTGTTTATAATGCTGTAGAAATATAAATAATGATGCTTAACAAGAAAAAAGCAGAAACAAACTGTGTTATTCCAGAAAGGACTCACCATTGGAATACCAACTATTCTACAGATACCAAACAGGAACTGCACTAAATATTCCTTTATATAAATGTAGAAAGTTCATCTTCCCTTTTAAGAATTGTTTAAGCCAAGGGGCACCTGGGTGGCTCAGTCAGTTAAGCGTCCAACTTCAGCTCAGATCTCGCGGTTCATGGGTTCAAGCCCCACATCGGGCTCTGTGCTGACAGCTCAGAGCCTGGAGCCTACTTTGGATTCTGGGTCTCTCTCTCACTCTGCCCCTCTCCCACTTGTGCTCTGTCTTTCTCTGCCTCTCAAAAAAAAACAAGCGTAATAAAAAAAATAAATAAAAAAAATAAAATTCAAGATGATATATTCAATCTGGATGTTCCTGAAAATTTTTAATTTTTCTTCCCCTCTGCCCCTCTGTTTAATAGCCTAACACAGTTTTCTAGCTAATGCAAGCATAAGATCAGGAGAACTACTGTAGACAGAAGGATTAGCACAAAGCAATCTTGATTACAAAACCAACTTTAAATACAGGCATTAGCCACTGGTGGAAGACTCAGTGGAGCCATGCACTATATAGGTTACATAGCCTCACAATTCTCACAACCATCCTATAAAATGGACAATTATTAGCAGGTCTAGAATCTGATACTCTGATGAACTACTCTAATACTTTACTCATCCAAAAAAAGCTGTTTCTCTCAACTATCAATCCACATGGAAAACCTTTACACAGTACAAACAATAGGACAGGGATCAGCAAACCTTTTTTGTAATTTTTTTTTTTTAATGTTTATTTATTTTTGAGAGAGAGACAGAGAGTGAGCAGGAGAGGGGCAGAGAAAGAGGGAGACACAGAATCCGAAGTAGGCTCCAGGCTCTGAACTGTCAGCAGAGCCCAATGCAGGGCTCAAACCCACGAACCATGAGATCATGACCTGAGCCGAAGTCCAATGCTTAACTGAGCTACCCAGGTGCTCCAGCAAACCTTTTTTGTAAAGGGTCACATACCAAGTATTTCAGACTTTGTGGGTCAACAGTCTCTGTTGAAACTACTCAACTCTGTCCAAAAAATTCAAATTTGTGTTATAGCATGAAAGCAGTAATAGACAATACATAAACAAATAAGCACAGCTGTTTTCCAATAAAATTTTATTTATAAACACAAATTTAAATTACATATAATATTTGCATGTAATAAAACAGTATTCTTTTGACTTTGGGGGAAATCATTTAAAAATGGTTCTTAGGCCATAGATTGTAGGCAAAATTGGCCTGTAAGCCTTAGTTTGCCAATTCTGTATTATATATTCATCAAGCAACAAATGAGCATAGTCAGTTACTAGAATTTAAGCTCCACAGGAAAAAGAAACTTGACTACTTTGTTCACTAGCATCTGGAACACTGTGATCAATACATATTTGTTGCATGAATAAATTTTTCATTGGGACTATGAAATGTGTAAAAATTATCAATATATGGTTATCATCCACCCAAACTTATCACACATCAAATAAATCAATTTAATGAAAAAATAAGTATTCAAGAAATATAGCATGTAAGAATTTCAGATAAGAAGATAACCTAAAAGAATCTATTAAATGATTACACATTTATAACGTACATTACAGGGGTTTTTGGGTGGCTCAGTTGGTTAAGCATCTAACTACTGGTTTTCGTTTATGCCATGATCTCATGGTTTGTGAGATTGAGCACCGCATCATTGCGGAACCTACTTAGGATTCTTTCTCCTCTCTCTCTGCCCCTTCTCCCACTCGTAGTCCCTCTCTCTAAAAAATAAATAAATGTTTTAAAAAAGTTCATTAAAGGGGTGCCTGGGTGGCTCAGTCAGTTGAGCGTCAGACTTCCGCTCAGGTCATGATCTCGCAGTATGTGAGTTCGAGCCCTGTGTTGATAGCACAGAGCCAGGTGCCTGCTTTAGATTCTGTGTCTCCTTCTCTCTCTGTGCCTCTCCTTCTCCGCTCATACTCTGTTTGTCTCTCAAAAATAAGTAAACATTAAAAAAATTGTTTAAAGAAAAAAAACACACCACATAAACTGAAAACCAATGTCACAGAAGTTAGTAACTGAAAACACCTTTTATTTTTCCCTGCAAAGTTTACTATATTTCTGTCCACCTAAAGAACACCTAAACAGTAGCACTCTAAGCAATCCAGATGTCAAAATAAAAGCTAGAGGGGCACTTGGGTGGCTCAGTCAGTTAAGCGTTCGACTTCAGCTCAGATCATGATCTGTGGTTCATGAGTTCAAGCCCTACGTCAGGCTCTGTGCTGATAGCTCAGAGCCTGGAGTCTGATTCGGATTTTGTGTCTCCCTCTCTCTCTGCCCCTCTCCCGCTCACACTCTGTCTCTCTCTCTCCCTCTCAAAAATAAACATTAAAAAAATTTTTTTAATAAAAAAAAAGCTAGGGAAAACTGCAATGTGAACAAACCTCATAGTTTTTCATTGTAACTTCATAAAGAAAAATTTTAGAGTACTAAGAGAAAATCTTCAAATTCTATAAATTCCCTTAATTACAACAAAATAGAGATGTTGTAGGAGAAAAAAAACCCCACAAAGATGGAGGGAAAGTAAATTTAAAAGCCCCTATAATACTATTCACCTGTAAATACAAGAAATCTGTGAAGAGGGTACTATGTCAAAATAGTAAAAATTCAACTTTGACCACATACTACCCAAGATTACAAGAAAATAGGAACTTTCATATATTATTAGCGGGAATGGCAAATGCTAACTCCTATGAATGAGGCACTTGGTAATAACTAGCAAAATTACATATATATTTACCCTCTGAAACAGCAACTGCAATTCTAGGAATCTATCCCAAAAGTATACTGTAAAGATATGAAAAGATATAAGCATATGGCTTTACTTATTTATTTTAAAGCATAAGGCTTTATTAAAGCACTACTTATAGTAACAAAAGACTAGGAAACACCTCTGCTCATCACTAGGCAATCAACTAAATATCTATTGTTTATCCACTCACGGGAATACTATGTAACAATAAAAGAGATGATACAGAGGTTTTTTTAAAAATGTTTTATTAATTTTTGCTAGAGGGCGTGAGCCAGGGAGGGGCAGAGAGAGAGGGAGAGAAGATTAGAAGTGGGCTCTGCACTGACAGCAGTGAACCGGAGGCAGGGCTTGAACAGACGAACCCATGAGATCATGACCTGAATCAGATGCCCAACTGACTGAGCCACCTAGGTGCCCCAAGAGACGATAAAGATCTCTAAATACTTTGCAGACTATACTGTTAAGCAAAACAATCGAAGTATCAAATAGTGTAGGCAGTTTCTCCAAGAAAGGATGTATATTGTATTAAAAAAGTGAAGAGGGGTGCCTGGGTGGCTCAGTCGGTTGAGCGTCTGACTTCAGCTCAGGCCATGATCCCATGGTTTGTGGGTTCAAGCCCCACATCAGGCCCTGTACTGACAGCTCAGAGCCTGGAGCCTGCTTCGGATTCTGTGTCTCCCTTTCTCTTTGCCCCTCCCCTACTCACGCTCTGTCTCTCTCTCTCTTTCTCTCAAAAAATGAATAAATGTTAAAAAAAAAAAAAAAAAAAGAAAGGAAGAAAATTAAAATGAAAGGCTAAACCATGTAATTTTTAAAAAAGGTTGCCTATTAGTGAAAGAGAAAAGGATAGAGGAAATCAGAACAAAACCTAGACTTCTCTGAATAAAACTTTTATAGATAGGACTTTCAAATCACAAAAATGTTTTTTGTATAATTATAAAACAAACTCATTTTAATTGATTTAAAAAAAAGTAATAGGGGCACCTGGCTGGCTCAGTCGGAGCTGCATGTAACTCTTGATCTCGGGGTTATGGGTTCAAGTCCCAGGTTGGGTGTAAAGATTACTTAACACAAATAAACAAAAAAAAATTTTTTTTAAAGTTCACTCAAAAAAACAAAAACAAAAACACACAACATAGTAATTTAAATACTCATTCCTAATAGGATATACCTGACGGTGCCACCAAACACCAACAAGCAAACAGAAGGAAAAAAAATATTAATCATTTTATTAGTAATTATATTCGTATTGGTATTGTGAAACAATCTCGTAGGACAAAGCAAGTAAGTAATTAAGTTAACATCACTAGGAAAAAAGACACTAAACCCAAAAGCCATTAAAGGAAAAAAGATCAATATTTTGACAACATAAGAAAACTTTTTATCCCAGGCAATAATCGTCAAAAGCAAATGCAAAAGACTAGTCAAAAAAAAAAATGGTTTAAACTATTAGCAGATAGTATCACAGCAAGGGGCCAAATTCTCCAAAAGACTCTATTTCATCAATCTATGAAACCATTATAAGACACGTATCATTGTAAATACAAACGTGCAAACAAATTTTTCTAAATGAACTATGTCATGCCATTATTATTATGCATCTAGATATTTTTCAGAGATGTCAAAACAGTGTTACTTAGACTCAATATAGTAAGAATTCATATGAATCAATAATATTCTACAGACTAAATTAAAAAAATGGGCAAAGATATTAACTGACAGTTATCAAAAATGAAAAATAAATGGACTACACATATGAAAACACATTTAACCTTACTCATAATAAAAGAAATGCAAATTAAGACTATATTGAGAGATGCCTGGGTAGCTCAGTCAGTTAAGCGTCTGACTCTTGATTTCAGCTCAGGTCATGATCTCATGATTTGTGAGATTAAGCCCCATCTGAGGCTGCACTGACAGCACAGAGCCTGCTTGGGATTCATTCTCTCTCTCTCTCTCTCTCTCTGATTCTCTCTCCCTCTCCCCGCCTCCCCCACTCACTTTTTCTCTGTCTCAAAATAAACTTTAGAAATATATATATAAAAATCTTCTTTTGAAGTATTAGTTTTTAGTATATAACCTAAAAAAATTAGCAAAAAAAAAAAAAAATCAGAAAAGCAACACTTGCCTTTTTTCCTTTTGAGGTCTCAGAATCCTCATCTTCACCCACACTGAGTAGATTTGCCTCACTACACAGAAAACAAGGGGGAAAAAACCTTAAGTGACAATTACAACCCATACATTAATTCAGAAGTTTTATTCTCTTTGCTCACCTAATTCAGGGATCAGCAAATGTTTCCTATAAAGGGCCGGAGAGTAAACATGGTCTTTATACCAACTACTCTGCCATTTTGGTATAAAAGCAGCCACAGACCACAGGTGTGGCTGTGTTCCAATAAAACTATTAACAAAATCTAATGATAGGCCAGATTCAGCCAATGGGCCATCGTTTGTTGCCCTTGCTATAAATGAACATATAATTTTTGTTTTCCTAACTGTAGATTCCATTTACAGTCACTCATTTTTCCTTTCTGTCTTGGATTTAAAATTAGGGGAAAAGAACAGAGAAACAAAATAGAGAAAAAGCTGGTAAGAAAACCTTAGCTGATATAAAGAAAGTAATTCCAATGGTGTTACCACAGTAAAACAGTTACACCTTTGCAACTCCTGGAAATATCAACACTTTAGAATCACTGGCCTGAGACTCTAAAAGATCAGACTGATATATCTATTTAATCTCAAAATATTAAAAAAGCTGAAGCTCCTAAGGATCCTCTTATAATGATAAACCAAAGAGTATGATTCATAAATGAAATATACAGAACAAGTAATATAATCATGACAAATCTAACAAAGAAAGTCAAAATAGATTCTTCTAAAGACAACTGTTAACCTATTTTTAGTAAAATCTTATTTATAATAAAAATGTAAAATATTTGTTTCATTGCTGTTTATACACATTCCAACTTTTTTACTAGTAAAAATTCTCTTTTTTCCAAACATTTTACAAAAATATTTAAAAGGTGGTATACTTTCTACTCAATTTTGGATCTAATTCAAAATTTTCAAAATTACATAAGAAAAATATATTATTTATAGTGATAAAATATAATACTAATATTATATATATAATTATAATAAAATACTTGTATTTTATTTATTATATAATAATAAAAGACAGGAGAGAAAGATGACCACAAAATACCGATTTTAGGTGAAAACCTTACCAGTTCGAAGTTCTCTTTCGAATAAAAGTTTACAGTCAGTTCAATATCTCATAGATGAAAACACATGAAAGTGGTAATGATGAGTGGAGCTGTTGCCCAGACAGAAAAGTGAAGCACCTACAATATTTATTAGCCAATATCTTCTGAGTGACTTTTTGTGTAGAAATTTTTAAAAATACTTATAGTTTTGGTAGAACTCCTTGCATATATTTATGTATCTCTGAATTTGTTCTGGCCCAGTGGAAAACCAGATCAACAAACCAAGGCACCTAATAGCAATGGTGACTTTGTAATACAAATCTCGTGATATGCAAAAGGTTGTATTAAAACTATCATTTAAATTTTACAAAGCAGTCATTCTAAGCACACTAACAAAGTGTAATAACTACTCTGTTTAACTTTTGCCTGAGTTAACATCTGTGTTTATCATTTATATAGTTTCTGCTTTCTCTGGTAGTAATGTGATCTAAGATGGATAGGGCAACTGGGAAGAAAGATACACTATAGGACTTAAACTTTCACAAAAAACTCAGGGGTCTTAATGTGGGTTCACTTACTCATGATAAACAGTAGCTTTTCAAATCAGAAATGTTATTTAAAAAAAAGAACAATTTCTTTAATTGAAAATCTTTAATGATCAATTTTTAATAAGCTTACATGTATTACATGCACATAATCATTTCAAAAGACACATAATCATTCACATGCACATAATCATTCAAAAGAGAAATGAAAAAGCAAAATTATTTAATAAAAATCTTTTTCTTTCCTTGATTCTACTATAAAAGATGTTTTCTTAAGAATACCATTCTCTTAAAAATACTTCCATGGAATATAAATCATTTTTCAATGAAATGTCATTCTTATAAAATATGTGACGGAAGAAAAAAAGTTCTTACTCTTTATCTGTATCTCCTTCACTTTCGTCTCCATGATCAAAGCTCCAATTATTTTTAAAACCTCCATCTCTCTTAGATTCTGATCTAGCCAAAGCTGAAATAAAACAGAGATAAATATTCATTAACAAAGCTATTCAATATGAAATAAAATTTAGCATTTCTCAAGCTCTTTGATTAGTCTAGATGTTTTCTTAATTTTCTTGCTTTTTGAATATTTCTTATAAACATCTTATCTCCAAAATGAAAAAGAACACATTAAAATCTGTTTCTCCTAATTTACAGTTGTTCATATGCATGAGTTTGTTACCAAGAAGAAACTCAAATTGGTAAGATTTGATACAATAAAAATAGAGGCGGAGCATATCAGTATGTATAAAATATATAAAAACCAACCCTGTATGTCCATATGTGATCACTGATCAAATTACTACCTGTTACTTTGTTATTTTGTTTATAAATCATTTATGAGAACTATATCCAGACACTAGCCTTTTCTTTACTTCAGTCAATCATCTCTGCCTTTTAACAGGAGAAATCAATGTTTTCTGCGTTGACAATATGGTGGACTCAACGTCCAGGAAAATCCTCTAGATCAGAACACCACATATACTCATGATGAATTTTAAAATTTTAAGTGAGTGGCTAAAACCCTCTGAAACCATAAACAACCAGAAAGTGGGAACTGAGAGATAAATGAGTTCTGAAGCTGGCATTGTCTCAGAGTCAAAAACCTGATGGCCTAGATCCTGGGGCTTTAAGATCAAGTTTGGGATGCCAGCAAGATGAGAGGTTAAACTGATGACCAGAAGATCTGAAGGGCAACCTTAAAATTAGGTGAACTAGGAGAAAAAAAGAAACTGAAAGAAAGTAGGAATAATTCTGATGTCTTTCCTTTGCTCTGGGTTTTTAGGTTAAACTGATGACAAAGTGTATTTATCTCATGGTTAGGGAATTCCTAACCACAAGCTCACAATTACTCAGGTTTGGGACCAGAATTTTCATAACCATAACCTACAGGACCCAGGAAAGTCTATAATTAAAACAGTCTCACAAGAGGCTGAGTACCACTACATGTTGGAAAAATGCAAATCAAAACTATAATGAGATACTCAGTCATTAGGATAGCCATTATTATTTAAGCCAACACATTAGTAAGTGTTGGTAAGAATGTGGAGAAACTGGAAATTCTGTGCATCGCTGGTGGGAATGTAAAACAGTGCAGCCACCATGGGAAGTTCGGCAGTTCGTCAGAGTTAAACAGAATTACTATGTTCCAGAAATCTCATTTCTAGGTTTGTACCCAAAATAACTGGGACAGCATGGACTCTGATACTTACACACCAACATTCATAGTAGCATTAATCACATAGCCAAAGGTGAAAACAACTCAAATGTCCAGCAAAAGATGAATAAATAAATAAAATGTTCTGTGTATATATGCATACACATACACACACAGAGGAATATTATTCAGCCATAAAGGAATCAAATTCTGATACATGCTACAACATGGATGAACCCTGAAAACATTACAATGAGTTAAACAAGCTAGCCATAAAATAACATATATTGTATGACTCCACTTATATGAGGTATCAAGGATAGGCAAATTCAGAAGCAGAAAGCGCGACAGAGGTTAACAGGGGTTGGAGAAGGAGAAGAATGGAGAGTTATCTTTTTAATTGGCATATGGTTTTTGTTTGGGATGATGAAAAAGTTCTGGAAATGAATGGTGGTAATGATTGTACAACATTATGAAAGTACTTAATGACAATCCAAATTGTACACTTGAAAATGGTTAAAATTGTAAATTTTGTTATGTATATTTCTGCTACAATAAAAAACCATTTTTAAAGCCTCACCCTGCAAAAAGCCTCTATGTGACTAACAGAATCAAATATAAATCCTCTCTAAAAATTTCAATACAGCCTCAAAAAGAGTTTCAAAGAATAGGAGTTCACAACCAAAATTATGAAATGGGAAGGAAGCAGTCACTATGAGCAAATCTGAAACTTCTTTACATGTATACTGGGGTTGGACAAAAAATAGTGTATAATGGATGCAAGGTTTCTCCCTGTCAGAGAAAGAGGTTACAAATAAGCAACAGAAAAGAAAACCAGAATGAACTCTGTTCATTCTAATGGTACTAGAGAAAGAGATATCAGTATGAATCCATATTTGTTTGACATATATACAGATAGATAAAAGAACAAATATAGGCATGTCTTGTAGCATGGGTTAGTATACAGAACTAAGGCTCTCTTCTCTGAGAGGTCTAAAAAGCAGTGACAGCCTAGTGGCAACAAGTACACTTACAGCCAGATCCTGATTTTTAAATATCATTCTCTAATAAACGGAGCTCAGGCTCCTAGAAGAAATGACTGATTCTAAGGATGGGGCAGGGAAAATACAAGATAAACCTGGAATATTCTGTATACTAGGAAATAAGGAGGTTCTTTTTCAAAAAAAAAAAAAAAAAAAGAGAGATGGGGGAATATCAAAAGGTTACAGGAGCCAAACTGAACCTCCCAATAGTTGAACAAGGGTGAAACAATTTTAGCAAAAATAAACAACAGTATTGAATTATAACTCCCAAAAGTAAACAAATATTCATGAAGTCATACTGACATAAATGACTGAATGAATAAATAACTAAATGGGAAAAAGGGACATACTTTCCTTAAAAAAGACTTCCAAATGATATATGCACAAATTCTTTCCAATAAGAGATGAAACAATTCCCTTTCCCTTCAGTATAGACTGGACTTGGTAACTCACTTACAAGCATCGACTACAGAAAGGGAAAAAAGTCAATTGACAGTGATATCTGACAATCACTACCTCAGCCATAATTAAGGTTAAAATCAAAAGTGACGTCTTATTCACAGGATGTAGTATTTAATACGATGTGATGAAAATGCCACTTCAGCTCTGTGGTCTTCTTCCCAAAAACCCATAATGCCAGTTAATCATGAGAAAACATCAGATAAACTGAGAAACAGTCTACAAAATACCTGACTAGTATGCTTTTAAAAAGGAAGGAAAGATTAAGAAACTATTATAGATCAGAGGAGACTAAGGAGATGTAACGATCAAAATGCTGCGGTATCCTGGATTGGACCTTGGAATAAGAAAAGGACATTAGTGAAATAACCAGGGAAGTGCAAATAAAGTCTGTAGTTTGGGTAATAGTATTATAGTTATGTTAATTTCCAAGTTTTTAACAAATGTACTATGATCATATAAGGTGCCAACATTAAGAAAAAATGAATAGTATATAAAAACTATGACATCTTCGAAACCTGTCTATGAATTTAAAATTATTCCCCAAAAAGAACATTAAAAAATCAAAAGTAAAATGAACCTGTTTTTAAAAAAGATGGTTAGGTGAAAGTTATGCTACCAAGACAGAAAAGGTAATTAAACTATAATGATTTCTAAGCTAATGAAGACTCATAATCGAGCAACTAGTATCCATCAACTAGGCAAATTAGTTAAAAAGGCCACGAGGCAGCGAAAAGTCAAGAAATGTTTATTATTTATGCACTAAAGGAACTAGGGTTCTAAACACACAATTCTAACACATCTAGTCATATGATTTCCCAATACACAGATTAGAACCTCTAAATGTATAAATGAAAGAACAATCAACAGATTAGAACCTCTAAACGTATAAATAAAAGAACAATAACCTCGAGAAAGTGATTACTGCCAATAAAAAAACATAAGTTAGAAAAAACAAACACATTATTAAAACATAAGTTTAGGGCAACTTACAGTAGGAGCAAAACCTTAAATCCTTAAAAGTCCTGGAGAGCATTTCACATTTCAATATCCTACTATAGCTGACATTAGTAATAATGGGAATAGAAAATTATGTCCACTAAACTCCACTTACAAAATTAAGTGGAAGAAGAGATAAAGGTTAAGAAGAGATCCCAGTAAGTATCACAAATCAAATAAATGCATTTTTCTCCATATGCTTCACTAAAATGACAGTAAAGGAAGGAGAGGAGAAAAAGTAGAAACCCTTAAGAACAAAAAGAAAACCAGAAAGGAGATAACAGTAAATGAGAGATGTAACTAAACTGAAAGATGAAAACGTGATGGATGGGGAGGCACTGACTTAGTTGACTAGAGAAAACACACCTAAATACCTACAAGGGCACAAATATTACCAAACTGACACAAGAAGATTTGAACACTGCTGCATCAATAAAAGAAACTGAATTATTACAAATATTTCCACAAAGAAATAATCAGGCCCAAAAGGCCTCTCTAGTAATTTTTTTATACAGGTTATTTTTATTTCACAGTAAGTAATTTCATCCTATTTTTTAAGTAAACTCTACCCCCAACATGGGGCTCAATCTTACAACCCCAAGTTCAAGAGTCACATGCTCTAATGACTGAGTTAGCCAGGTGCCCCTATAGTAATTTCTTTCAAGCTTGTAAGAAAGAGCAACACATTTATTTTCCCAGAAAATAAAAGAAGGGGAAATACCCTGCACTGACTTCGCAAAGTAAGAGTATCTGGATTCCAAACCTGACAATGACACCCAAGGAAGGAAAATTACCACTCTCTCATGGAGACAAATATAAAATCCTAAATAAAATATCAGCAAATCAAATCCAGTAATATGTAAAGAAAAATATATACTAATCGAGCAGAGTTTATTCCAAAAGAATCAACATTTAAAAATCATAAATATAATTCACAAAACAAATACTTTGCAACAAACAGAAAACAGTAACAAATACTGTTTAGGGGCACCTGGGTGGCTCAGTCAGTTAAGCGCCTGACTCCTGATTTTGGCTCAGGTCATGATTTCACAGTTCCTGAGTTAGAGCCCAGCGTTGGGCTCTGCGCTGACAGTGTGGAGCCTGCTTGAGATTCTCTCTCTGCCTCTCCCCTGCTTATGTGTTCTCTCTCTCCTTCTCTAAATAAAGTTCTAAAAATTTCTTTAAAAATTAAAAAAATAATTTTTAAAAATTTAATAAATACAGTAGACATTAATCCAACTACATCAATAATCACTCTGAACATCAATGGTTTAGGTGCACCAATCAAAAGACAGAGTTGTCAAAGTGGATCAAACAACAGACCCAACCATATGCCATCTACAAGAAACATACTTTAGACACTAAATAAACAAATGGACACATACAGATTAAAAGTAAACAGATGGGGAAAGATATACCACACTAACAATAATCAAAAGAAAGCAGGAGTAGCTATGTTTTCAGACAAAGCAGATGTAAAAGCAAGGAAAGTTATTAGAGATAAAGAAGGGCATTACATAATGTTAACAGAGTCAATTTTCTTTAATTTTTTAATATTTATTTTTGAGAGAGAGAAAGCGCACCTACACAAGTGGGCCAGAGAGAAAAAAGGCACAGAATCTGAAGCAGGCTCCAGCTCTGAGCTGTCAGCACATAGGCCGATGAGGGGCTTGAACCCATGAACCATGAGATTATGACCTGAGCTGAAGTAGGATGCTTAACCATCTGAGCCACCCAGGCACCCCAACAGAGTCAATTTTCAATGAAGACGTAACAATCCCTAATATGTATGTACCTAACAACAGTGTTAAACTATATAAGGCAGAATCTAATAGAATTCCAAGAAGAAAACAGAAGACCTGTTATAATAATTGGAAACTGTAACATTCCTGTATTAGAAATGGACTGTGACAGTGGGCAGAAAATCACTGAGAACAAAGTTGAACTCAATAATACCACCAACCAACTGGAGATGATGGACATCTACAGACCACTTCTTCATCCAACAACACAAAAATACACATTTTTCCCAAGCTCACATGGAATGATTACTAAGACAAATTACATTCTGAGCCATAAAACACTTCAACAAATTTACAGAAACAGAAATCACACAATGTCTGCTCTGAGATCACAACAGGAGTAAACTAGAAATCTATAAGTGAAAGGCTAGAAATCAACAAATGGAAAATTCCAAAATACGTGGAAGATTACAACACCTCTAAATAACAAATGGATCAATGAAGAAACCTCAAAATAAATTTAAAAATATTTTGAACTAAATAAAAATGAAAGCACAACTTACCAAATTTGAGAGATATAGTGGAAGGAGTATACACAGGGAAATTTATAGCACTGAAATCATGTATAAAGAAATATCTCAACTACGTCACCTAAGCTTCTATCTTAGGAAGCTAGAAAAAGAGCAGTTCAAAACTGAAGCATAAGAAAAGAAATAATACAAATTAGGGCATAAATCAATGAAACTGAATAGGGAATCAATCAAAAAAAAAAAATCAACAAAACCAAAATCTGGTTCTTTAAAGACTAATGTAATCCATAAGCTGCCAGCCAGGCTAATTAAAAAGAGGGAAGACACAGGGATACCTGGGTGGTTCACTCAGTTAAGCATTCAATTCTTAGTTTCAGCTCAGTTGATCATCTCATGGTTCTATGGATGAAGCTCTGTAGCGGGCTCCACACTGACAGCATGGAGCCTGCTTGGGATTTTCTTTCCCCCTCCCTCTCAAAATAAATAAACTTAAAAAAAAAAAAAAAGGCGGGGGGGGGGGGGGAGACACAAATTACTAGTATCATAAATGAAAAAGGAACATCACTACAGATCTCATAGATATTAAAAGAATAAAGGAATAGTATTAACTACACATCCAAATTTAATAACCCAGATGAAATGGGCCACTTCCTTAAAAGATACAAGCTACCAAAACTCACACAAAAAGAAACAAATGATCTGCATAAGCCTCTATCAAAGAAACGTAATCAATAATTACTTTCCAAAACAGAAAACACCATGCCCAGACGGGTTCACTAGTGAATTCTACCAAATATTTATGGAAGAAATTGTATTAATTCTCTATTATCTCTTTCAGAAGATAGAAGCATTCTATGAGACCAACAGCACCCTAGCATCAAACCAGATAGAGACATTTACTAACAAATTGAATCCAACAATGTGTAAGAATTATGCACCATGACCAAATGGGATTTGTCCCAGCTTTGCAGGACTGGTTCATCATTCAAAAATTAATGTAATCCATTTTATCAATAGGCTGAAAAGGAAAAGTCATACAATCCTATCGATAGAGGCAGAAAAAGCACTTGATGAAATTCAACTCCTATTCATGATTTTTAAAACTCAATAAACGAGGAATACGGAGGAACTCCCTAAACTTAATAAAGAGCATCTGCAAAAATCTACAGCCAACATCACACATAATGGTGAGAAACTGAAGCTTTTCCACTAAGATCAGGTACAAGGGAGGAATGATCTCTCATCATTCCTTTTCAGTAATGCACTGAAAATTTTGCTAATTCAATAAAACAAGAGAAGGAAAAAAGAGAGCTATAGATTGGGAAAGAAGAAATAAAACTTGGTTCAGAGATGATATTTCCACATAAAATCCAAAATAATCCATCAAAAAAAATGCAACTAAGAAGCAATTATACTGTCTGAAGAATATAAGATTAATACAAAAAGGTCAATTGCTTTCCAATATACCAATAATAAAAAAGTGGAATTTGAAATTAAAAGCACAATACCACTTACATTAGCATCCCCCAAAATATAATACTTAGCTGTAAAGCTAACAAAATATGTACAAGAGCTATAAGGAAAACTACAAAACTCCAATAAAGGTAATCAAAGTAGAACTAAATATCATGGATAGCATGACTCAATATTGTCAAGTTACCAATTCTTCCCAACATTATCTACAGATTTAATGCAATTGCAATAAAAATCTCAGCAAGTTATTTTGTAGATAGTGAGAAACAGATTATAAATTTATGTGGACAGGCTAAAGACCCAGAATAGCCAACACAATATTTATGAAGAACAAATCTGGAAGACTAACACCACCCAACTTTGAGTCTTACTATAAAACTACAGTAATCAAGTCAGTGTGGTGTTGGCAAACGAATAGACGAATCAGTAGAAAAGAACAGAGAACCCAGAACAGACCCACGTGAACATAGTTGATCTTTGACAAAGGAACAAATGCAATACAATGTAAGAAAAGTTAGTCTATTCAAAAAAATGGTGCTGAAACAACTGGACATCCACATGCAACAAAATGACTCTAGACACAAACCTCACATCCTTCAAAAAAATTAATTCAAAATGGATTGCAATGGAAAACTATAAAACTCCTACAACGTAACATAAGAGAAAACTTAAATAACCTTGAGTATGACAATGACTTTTTAGATAACAACACCCAAGGCACAATCCATGAAAGAATTAATAAGCTGGACTTCATTAAAATTAGGCACTTCTGCTATGCAAAAGACAACATCAAGAAAATGAGAAGACAAACCAGGCTGGGAGGAAATATGTGCAAAACACACATCTGATAAAGAATTGTATCCAAAATATACAAAATACTCTTAAAGTCATTAAAAAGAAAACAAATTTAAAAATAGGCCAAGGAGCACCTGGATGGCTCAGTCAGTTAAGCGGCTAAATTCGTCTCAGGTCATGACCTTGTGGTTTGTGAGTTCAAGCCAAGTATTGGGCTCTCTGCTGTCAGCACGGAGCCCACTTCAGATCCTCTGTCCCTCTCTCTCTCTCTCTCTTTCTCTCTCTCTCTCTCTCTGCCCCTCCTGCTTGTTAAAAAAGAGGAGGAGGAGGGGGGAGAAGGGGGAGGAGGAGAAAAATGGGCCAAAAGAGGGGAGGAGGGTTGAAGGACAGGCAAAATGGGTGAAGGGGAGTAGATACAGGTCTTCTATTGTGGAATAAATCACAGGAATAAAAGGCACAGCACAGGGAATACAGTCAATAGTACCATAGGAGCATTGTATGGGGACAGACGGTAGCTACACTTGTGGTGAGCATAATAGATTTGTGGAATCACTATGTTATGCACCTGAAACTAATGTAACACCGTGTGTCAACTATTCTACAATTTTTTTTTAAAAAGGAAGGGCCTTGGATATCTCAGCTGGTTGAGCATCCAACTCTTGATATCAGCTCAGGTTGTGAGATCAAGCCCCACGTCAGGCTCTGCCCTGAGCATGGAGACTGCTTAACATACTCTCTCTCTCCCTCTCTCTCTGTCCCTCCCCCCACTTGCACACATGCATGCTCTCTCTCTCTCAAAATAAACAAATAAACATTAAAGGGGCGGGGCAAAGACCTTAACAGACACCTCACCAAAGAAGATAGAGATGACAAATAAGCACATGAAAAGATGCTCCACATCATCGGTCATCAGGGATATGCAAATAAAAACAATGAGAAACACTCCCACTAAAATAACTAAAATCTGGAATACTGACAACATCAACTGCCGGTAAGGATGTACAAAAAGAATTCTCACTCATTGCTAGTGGGAACACAAAATGGTACGGTTTGGGATTTCTTACAAAACTACACATACTGTTACCATACAGCAAATGCACTCCTTGATATTTAACTTGGTATTTAAGGAGTTAAAAACTTACATCCACACTAACATCTACACACAAATGTTTATAGCAGTTTTATTTTAACTGCCAAAACTTGGAAACAACTAAGATGTCCTTCAGTAGGTGAATGGATAAATTATGGTGCATTCAGACAATGGAATATTATTTCCCTAAGAAGGAATGAGCTATCAAGCCATGAAAAAACATGAAGAAAACTTAAATGCATAACTACATACTATATGATTTCAACTATATGACATTCTGAAAAAAGGCAAAACTATGGGGACAGTAAAAAGATCAGTACTTGCCAAGAGTGTTTTGGGGGAGGCAGGTTTAAAGAATGAATAGGTGGAGCACTGAATTTTATGGCACTGAAAATATTCCATGATATTATGATGATGGATACATGTCATTATACATCTCTCCAAACCCACAAATTATATACAACAGCAAGAGTGAATTACACTATATATATATGAACTTTGGGTGATTATGCTGTGCCAATGTAGGTTTATCAATTGTAACAAATATACCACTCTGTTGGGAGATATTGATATGGGTGGAGGCTATGCACATGTGGGAGTAGAAGGTACATGGGAAATCTGTGTACCTTCCTCTCAACTTTGCTGTGAACCTAAAACTGCTCTTAAAAAAAAGTCTTTAAAAAAATAAATAAGTAAATACTTTGCACGGTTAGGGGAAAAAAAAAAAAAGCCTGTTTTTTTTTTTTTTCCAATTTCACTGAGATGTAATTGTCATATAACACTATAAATTCAAGGTGTACACCATAATAACTTGAATTACATATATTGTGAAATGATTACCACAATAAGTTCAGTTAACATCCAACACTTAATGGAGATACAAAAAACAAAAAGTTATTTTCCTGGTGATGACAACTCATAAGAGAACTCATGAGAACTTTTTTCTTGTGATGATCTACTGTCAATAACTTAAAAAAAAAAACCATACAGATGTTAACTAGAGTCATCATTTTGTACATTAAATCCTCAGTACTGGAAGTTTGTACCTTTTGACCACCTTCTCTAAGTCCCCAACCCTCACCTCACTTCCTGCCTCAATAACCACAAATCAGATCTGTTTAAGATTCCACATGTAAGTGAAATCATACAGTATTTGTCTTTCTCTGACTTCTCTCACTTAATATAATGCCCTCAAGGTTCATACACGTTGTCTCAAATTGCCAATGTCCTTGATTTTTATGGCTGAGTAATATTCCACAGTATGTAAGCATGTATATGACTATTTCTTTATCCATTCCTGGTCAACGGATCTTAGGCTTTTTAAATGTCATGGCTATTATAAATAATGCTGTGAACATCTGGGTGCAGCTATCTTTTTGGTACTTTTTTCTTAAGTTTTTACATAGTGTAATATTAATTTCACTTGTATAATATAGTGATTCCACACTTCCATACAACACCTGGTGCTCATCACAAGTGTACTCCTTAATCCCCATCACCTATTTCACCCATCCCTCCATCCATCTCCCCCCTGACATTGTTTCCTTCGATATATTCCCAGAAGTGGAATGATGAATGATGTTGAGCACCTTTTCATGTATCTGTTGGCATCTGTATGTCTTCTTTGGAAAAATGTCTATTCAAGCCCTTTGTCCATTTTTAATTGGATTATTTGGGGGTTTTGGTAATGAGTTGTAGGAGTTCTTTATATATTTTGGATATTAATCCCTTACAATATAAGACTTACAAATACTTAATAAAGTCTTTAAAATACTTTTTCAATATAAAGAAAACATAACATATACACTATAAATAGACTTCCAAATTCTGTTAACCCAGCCTGTATACCTGACTGGCGTTCTCCTGCTGCCATAAAACGAATAAAACAAAAAAGTTATAATACAAAGGACCAATAAGACCAAAGGATTTCTTACATGACGAAAAGCACAAGCCATTGGGAAAAAAAACAACAAATGACTACATTACATTGAAAAATTCTGTTCAAGGGTCTCCTGGGTGGTTCACTCTGTTAAGTGTCTAACTCCTGATTCCGGCTCCAGTCATGATCACACGGTTTGTGAGATCAAGTCCCCTATCGGGTTCTGCGCTGACACCACGGAGTCTGCTTGGGAGCGCTCTCTACCCCCTTCTCTCTCTGCCCCTCACCTATTTGCATGCACGCTGTCTTTCAAAATAAATAAAAAATAGAAATAAAAAATTCTGTTCATAAAATTATTCATTAAAAAATAAGTAATAATTTCATAAGATGTATGTTTAATCCATAAATTCAGCGAAAGTTTCCTGTCCAGAGTATATAATATAGAACTCCAAAATTCCAAGAGAATGCCTATTTTAGGCAGAAAATATGAATGAATTAAGAACAGAAACACATACACACAAAAACAAAAGCACAAAAAGAAACTCACAGTATATTTTGTTTACTTTACTCAAGAGCCCGAAGCTCACAGAACAGGGATTAGCTCCAGCTTGGCACTCAATATTTTTTGAATGTTCAATGAACAAGGAGTTATTTTTTTAAAAAAAATTTTTAATGTTTATTTTTGAAAGAAGGAGAAAGAGAGAGAAAGAGTGTGTGCTAGCGGGCGAGGGGCACAGATAGAGGGAGACAGAGACTTGGAGGCAGACTCCCTGCTATCAGCGCGAAGCCTGACCTAAGGCTGTAACTCATGAACCATGAGATCATGAGCCAAAGTCAGATGCTCAATGGACTGAGCCATCCAAGCACCCAGGAATATATATGTTTTTTAATGCAGCAATAAAGATACTCAATCTCACTATAGACCAGAATATTATAAATTAAAACCACCATCTGATAACCCCATCAGACTGGCAAAAACTAAAACATCAAACATTATGAAGTGGGTGATGATGTGTATAAACTGGAAAATTTAAAAACTGTTAATCAAACCACTCTGGAGACCGATTTGACAATATCTACATAAAGCTGGAACTGTACATGACCCAATGATTCCATCGCTTAAGGGATACACTAGATCAGGTGTCAGTGAAGTATGGCCCAGCTAAATATGGACTACTGCCCGTTTTTATGAGACCTAAAAACTAAGATGGCTTTAACATTTTTAAATGGTTGAAGGGAAAAAAAATCAAAACAGTGTTTCATAACACATAAAAATTATTAAAAAATTCAAATTTGAGTGTCCATCAAGTTTTACTGGCACACAGCCACATTTGTTTACTTATGTCTCATCTATGACTGCCTTCTTACTAAAATAGCAGCATTGAGTAATTGGAACAGAGAGTGTTCAGACTGCAAAGTGTAAAAACATTTACTATCTGGCCCTTTAAACAGAAAGTTTGCTGACCTCTGCCCTACAGAAACACACACACACACACACACACACACACACACACACACACGTGCACAAGGAAATGTACTTTTAAAAGATTTCATAGTAGCAATATGAAACATATGAAGGTATACATAGTAGCAATGTATGTAATAATAAAAAGGTGGCTACAACCTAAACTTCTACAAATGGGAATGTATAAATAAACTGTAGTATATCCATACTATGAGATACTAATTGACAATGAAAATGGAAGTTCTTATCAACATTAATCCCTCAAACAATGCTGTAAGAATGATAAGCAAGTTGCAGAAAAATACAGAACATAACTCATATTCTAAAACATGCAAGATAATTTACACGTGCGCACGCACATGTGGGTGCACGCGCACACACACACACACACGCACACACACACACAGAGTTTAGAGATACATACATAAAGAGTAAAGTACAAAGAAATGCATGGGAAAGATAACTACCAAATTAAGAATAGTAGTTACCCCTGGAGGTAGGAGGATGCAAAAAGGATAGGGTTTACCCCAGCTTCAACTATACTGGTAATGTTTTCTTTTGGCTAGTAAGCAGAACATGAGTTTTTGCTATACTATTCTTCATATTTCACATAGATGTAAATATTTCCTAATAACTTTTAAACTATCACCATAACGTTTTACAATAATGAAAAATAGGATAATTTTTTTAAACTTGAAACTTCTGCAACTGACAAATGTAAAAGCAGTAAAATATAAAGAGGAATTAAATGTCAATGTCAGAAAATCTCAATAAAGCAATTTCAGGTGGCTCTGTAGCACTATCGCCCCAGTCTTTCTTAAGAACTTGTCAGGATCCTCCAAAGACAGTTCTATTGGAGCTCCAAGCACCATGTTACAGGTACCCTGCTGAAGAGACCAGGTGAAGAGGCCTTTACACTACATGGAAAGAGAAGGGTCCACCTTTCCACATCTACTAGAGTCAAGACATTTGAATGAAGCCATCTTGGAACCTCCAGACCAGGGACATATATTATGTAAAGAAGAATCACCCAGCTGAGGTGACTTTCTCAAATCCCTAATCTATAAAGCCTTTGTACTTTTGAACAGAAAACAGACCAATAGATTATCCAAAACTATCTCAAAATGAAGTCTAAATATATTATATTCTTGGAAGTGATATTAAATTAGATTTCTCAGGAGTCACCAAAACCACATACTCTTTGCATCGGGATGGAGCTACTACTGCTCAGTATTCTTTGTTTATCTACTTCTTTGTTCCATTCAGTGGATTTCTACAGACCTTTTGGCAGGATGCCAGCATACAGTTAGTTCTGTCCAAGGTCTTTATCAGGCAGCTGTTTGGTGCTACTGGTGTTTCTGGAAGCTCCTTGATCTTCTATAGAACAGAAATATCAAGCAGTGGTATCTTATCCCAAAGTAATACAGGTGGTTCTATCTTTACAAGATAGAAAAAATTCAGTTATCTCTAAAAATTCAGTTATCTCAAGCTGATGCACACAAAGTTCCAAAGTCAGGAAATGAACAACTCAGAAATGACTGTAAGAGACAAACAGCACCAAAGAAAGGAGAAGATCATCAGGGTAAGAGAGGAATTCAGTATCCAGGGAGATGGACCAATGACATTTTAATTCTGAACATGAAATGCATAATTCAACAAGGAAAAAACTGACAGAAAACTTAAATTAGAAGGTAAACTTGAGAAACAGGCAAAGCTTGTAAATGGTGAAGACAAAGGAGACTCAAGAGTTGGTACTCAAACTGGGAAGGAAATGCTGATGAAGACTCCCAGACTTAATCGCTATTATGACAAAACTAAATCATTCTTTGATAAAATCTCCTATGATATTAGAGAATGGAGACCAACCTAGGCTGAAGAAAGATCAAATGCCAAAATATTTGGAATCCCACTTCATCCAAACAGTGGTCATAGGAGTTATAGAGGCAGAGTCAACAGAGGTCATGATGGTGAAGAGGTAGTATCTTCACCATGTTTTCACAATTTAGTGGCAGATTCATATATAGGAGGTAGTGGGGTAGAAAGCTATCAGATTTTTGAATGAGGAAAAACAACAAAGTTATTACATAGTCTACAAACAGGTCTCAGGGAATTTCTAGCTCTTCATTAGATTGCCATTTGGTTTCAATCTTTGCAAAAACTGAAGAAGTGAATTTACTATATGCTGGATACACACACTGGCTTTTTTTGTTGTTGCTCTCCCTACTCTATTTCAAAGACTATACTGCAGTTAATATGGGGGGGGGGGGGAACCATACTAAAAAGCAAACATGAAATGTATTTGAAATAGCCAAAAACCTCTAAAAGCAAGATCAGAATATGGTTTGCTGTATTGCTACTCAAGCTTGTAGCTTCAGATGTCCTCAAGGTAATTATTGTTAACCTGTGACAAGGCAGAATGTCTAAACGTCTCCGTGTGACCCCAATGATTGTACCAATTTTAGCAACGAAAGTCCTGTATCCTCAGGAGAAAGGGGTCCTAATTTTTAGTGATGGATGCAGAAAATTATGTAAAGTACAAAACCTAAGATAATCCAAAGAATAGGGCTAAAGAAAAACCATCTGTAATATCAAACAGATACTGCATAGATTATCTACCTTCCATACTTGTTGTCTTATTTTTTTTTTTAAGCTGATGTTGGCAATCATAATTTGCGGTTCATAATAACAGATTACCATCCATTGTTGCATCATTCCAAGCAACAGGACTTTAAGTATACAAGTTAAGTGGGTTATAATCATGATCATTAATAGTCTGCTGTCCTTGACTTTGTATATTAACTGCTGTGTTTTGTACAGAGATAGTGTTTAATTTTTAATACCATAAATAGTGTGACCACGTTTTCTAAGAGTTCAGGTAATGAAAATGAAAAAGACTACAATAACAACTCCAGCATGACCCAAACATCACCAAGTGAAAGAAAAAAGGAAAGAAAAATTTCTAACATTCTTCCTCTTTTCTTACTTACGCTTACCTCGATTCAGAAATTCTTGAATCAGTCCCTGATCAAAGAGAAGTCAAACCAATGACTGTTTATTTTGCTCTTTATACCTGTGAAACAAATTACAAATTGTGTGGCCTACTTTGTTCCATCTTCTGTAGCTTCCAACTGCCAAGAAATTAGAAACTTTTGGATCTCGTAAGAACTGTCATTTTCAAGTTTAAGCAATATTTTGGCTTTGTGAAAAGAATTAAAAAATATATACATACCAGGTAAATGGGAGAAGAAAGGTGGCTGTATAAAGATGGTTGCAAATTCTTTGCCACTCTTGGCACTGAATGGTGGTCTACTTCCCTCCCCTTGAATCTGGGTTGATTCTGTGACATTTTTTGCCAATAGATGTGGCAGAAGTGACTGGGTAATTCCTGAAATTAAGCCTTAAGAGATCTGTGGCTCTTGTTCTTGTCCTCTTAGAGTGCCGCTTCTTCAATAACTGATAATTCCCCATAATTCCCTATTATTTTTCCTTCTGTTGTCTAGACCCCTCTCAAAGGGAAAGTAGGAAAGAGGAAGAGTGGGGAAGCAAAGGGATAAGGAAAGGAGGGAAGGAAGAGAGAAGGAAATGCTGAAGGAAGTTAAGATTATATATGTCAGGTGCCAAGCTCCAGTTCTGATTTTCCCACCAAGTTGTTCTAGATCATA